>NC_092388.1:65174644-65475294 GCF_030028105.1 Mobula birostris
TCGAGGAAGATGGGAAGGGAAAGCATTAAGAACCAGTTAGTGAGGCTGTATGGTGGAATACCTGAAACCTTATCAACCATATGCTCGAAATGACTGTGGGCATGGAGTCTAGCTCACAGAGATCCTTCTTACCTGAATAACTTTAGCTTGGGTTTGACGTAATCCAGTCCATCAATGCGGAGAACCAAAAGTCCCAGGGGCTTTTGGAAAGGATTTGTAAACTGAATGACTAAAGTCACTTCTCTCCCAAAGGTTACTTCTCCTTCGACCTGTAAGGAGAGACAGCTATTGATGAATGGTCCACACCAACGCTCCCGGCAACAGCTGACAGCAACTGTCCCGAACAAATGGGAATTCATCTTGTTCTGATTTAGTTATTGATAAAGGTGATTATCAGATTAATTGACTAAATGTTAGCCAGGGATAATCAGATCCCATTAATTGTTCTAATACTCTCATTTCTTTGAGCTTCTGTCACCCTTCACTATTCTGTGCCTTCTGTGGATAAGGACAAAAAATTGCTTAGTTTCTCTGCTGCTTCCTTATTCCTGAACTTTAGTTTCCTTTGCCTCAGTCTGTTAGGGACTCTCTTCAGCTGTTTCTATTCTTTCTATTTTTATCCATTTATAGAAGTTTCTCTGGAAAGAAGCAACCATCACTGAGCAGCCCCACCATCCAGGCCATGCTCTCTTCTCCTTGCTGCCATTGGGAAGGAGGTACAGGAGATTTAGGTCCCACACCACCAGGGTCAGGAACAGCTACTTTCCTTCAAGTAACAGCTCCTGAATTAGCGTGGATAACTTCACTCACCTCAACGCTGAGCTGATTTCACAACCCATGGACCCACTTTCAAGGACCCTACAACTCATGTTCTCAGTATTATTTATTTGCATTTGCATGGTTTGTCTTATTTTGCACATTGGTTATTTGCCAGTCTTTGTGTGTAGTTTTTCATTGATTCTATTGTATTTTTTCTTCTACTGTGAACACCTGCAAGACTATGAATGTCAGGATAGTCTAGGGTGACATATATATACGTTAATAATGAATTTACTTTGAACATTGATTACTTGAATTTGCTTTGCTTATAAATGTCCTGTCCCTTGTTTCCTGAATCCAATTGGCCCTAATGCTCTTTCTAGCCAGATCTTTTCTCAATCAGTTTCTTATGATATAATTTGGGCGCCATGGCAACGCAGCAGTTAGTGCAATGCTATTACAGCTCAGGGCATTCCAGAGCTCAGACTTCAATTCCGCCGTCATTCCGTAAGGAGTCTCTATACGTTCTCCTCAAGGAATGCATGGCTTTTCTCCGGCTCCTCTGCTGTCCTCCCACAGTCCCAAGGCATGCTGGATGAGTTCATTGGTCCATAAGACAAAGGAGCAGAAGTCGGCCATTCGGCCCATCGAGCCTGCTCCGCCATTTTATCATGAGCTGATCCATTCTCCCATTTAGTCCCTCTCCTCCGCCTTCTCACCATAACCGTTGATGCCCTGGCTACTCAGATACCTATCAATCTCTGCCTTAAATACACAAATTGTCCTGTTGATTAGGTTAGGGTTGAGAGGTTGCTGGGGCCATGTGGCTCGAAGGGCCATAAGAGTCTACTCTGCGTTGTATTGCCCAATAAATAAATAAATAATATTACCTTTAACTTCCCTTGTTAGTTAAGCTGGCTCACCTTTCCTATTAGGCTATTATCCCTTAAGCTACGTACTATCAAATCATAGTCATTCTTTGTTTACTGTCATTAATGTATTTTTTTCCAGTTTACTACTGCCTGCATACATCTCACCCCACTCCTTCCTTCTAAACTCATACTGTCATTCTGACCTGGGGCAATTCTAGTCCAAAACTAATGAGTCGAGTATTTCATCTTGCTGATGGAATGACTTTGGAGAGTTCCAATATTGATTCATTTACTGTGGGGTCCCCAGAGGCTAACACAGGTTAAAATGGATTTCACCCAGTGATCAATTCCGACCAGTGATTAGTAGATGCCAATAGCAGATGGTTGAAATGGAAACAAATTCCATCAAAGGACTGAATTTACCTCCAGGATTGCAAAAATGTCTTTCTTCATCAATGCGATTTTCTTTCATAGAGTCATTAAGTCATAGAGCACTACAGCACAGAAGCAGGCTCAAGTATTCTGTGCTGGTCTGGTCTTCTGCCTGGTCCCACCTACCTGCATTCTGACCAATGCTCTCCATATCCCTCTCATCAATGTAGCTATCTAAACTTATTTTAAATGTTACAATTGAACCCAACTTTACCACTTCCACTAGCAGTTTATTCCACAGTCACACTGCCCCCTGAGTCGAGATGTTCTCCCTTAGATTTCCCTTAAATTTTTCACCTTTCACCCAAAGCTACCTGTATGAACTCTGGCTGTAGTCTCACCCAAACTGAGGGAAAAAAGCCTGCAAACTTTCACTGTATCAATACCTCTCTTAAACATGGGCATTCCTTAGGTTGTCCCCTCATGTTCTAATGCACCAGGGAATGAAGTCCAAACCTATTCAACCTTTCCTGTAACTCAGACCCTCAAATCCCACCAACATCCTTGGAAATTAGTAAATCTACAACATGTTGTAACATGTTGTAAATCTACAACGTCCTTGTAGATCCTTGGGATCCTCAAATCCCATCAACATCCTTGGAAATTCTCTCTGCACCCTTTCCTGTAGGTCGGTAACTAGAACTGCACACAATACTCCAGATATGGCTTCACCAATATGTGGTTCAACTTCAGCTAAACATTGATACTCCTGTATTCAAAGGCCTGATTTATGAAGGTGAATGTGTCAAAGGTCACTTTACAACCCCATCTACCTATGATGGCACTTTCCAGCAATTATGAATTTGTATTCTCAATTCCCTTTGTTCTAATGCACACCTTCCCTACCATTCACTATGTAAGCTGTACTCTGGCGTGTCCTCCCCAAAACCCAACAGCTTGCACTTGCCTGTATAAAAAAACACCTGCCATTTCCCAGCCCGTTTTGCTTGCTTGTCAAAATCAGTTTGCAAGCTTTGACAGCCTTCCTCACTGTCCGCTATGCCCCTGGTCTTGGTGTCATCTGCAAACTTGCTGATTCAGTCTGCCGCATTGTTGCCTAAATAAGTAATATCGATGATGAACAACACTGATCCCTGTGGCACACCTCTAGTCACAGACTCCAGTCAGAGAGAGGCAACCATTTACTACCTCTCTCTGCTTTCTCTTGCTAAGCCAGTGTTAAATCCAATTAACTACCTCATCGGGAATGCCAAGCAACCTCACCTTCTGGAATAGCCTTCCATGTGGGACTTTGTCACTGGCCTGCTAAAGTCCATGTAGATAGTGTCCACCACTTTTCCTTCATCAACCTTCTTTGTAACCTCCTCAAATCTCATGACCTGCCATTCAGAAAACCATCTTGATTATCCCTAATCAGGCCCTGTCTATCCAAATACAGTGGATTCTAGTAAACTGGGGAACATCAGGACCAGTACAGTTTGGCTCAATTAAGCAATTAGCTCAAGTTTCATGGAAATATTTTAAAAATGTATAAAAAGACAAACCATTTAACTGAGTTATAAATTATGTATTTAAATGAAATGAACAAATTAGAACACTGTCAATGCTATTACAGCACTATAAAACTATGTATTAATTCCTAATAGTTATTGACAGTGGAATTCAGGAGTAGGCTGCTGTGTTTGGGGTGTCTGGGGAGGGGTAATACCTCTGGTGAAGGGGCTGATGGTATCCAATCTGGGGTACCTCACTCACCTTTGCTTCCCACTGGACACTTCTTTCTCACCTGTGGCTCCAAGTAGCTGTTTGCATGTGATAGAGGCCACAACTATACACCACCTAGACAGGTGAGCTAACCCTGGTGAGGGTAGCTGATGAGCGTCATACTCAGGTGAAATATGTCTGTCCTGGCATAAGAAGTCAGTTGCAGTGGAAGGAGCGAATGAGGTCAACTCAGCATTAATGTCCAACAGCCAGGAAGGCAGTTCTGCAACACATCATGGAGAGCATGATAAGACACAGAAGCTGTCATGGTTATCCACTGCAACCAAGGAAGATCCCAGTTTGTGAAAACTTCTTATACCACTGGATCCAGACTTCCAAGTTTGAGAGAGAGGAATTGTTCCAGTGCCACGGCTGTTCCACTTTAAAGACTGTCCCACATAAGTTTCACTTCATCGTTGGATATGATAGACAACCAACACACTGCTGTGTTCTTTTGATTTACTGTACATGAACAAAATTATCACAGACACCCAGTGCAGATAATGGACCATGCTCTCGATGATCGCATCCTCCAAATCTTCATCTTCATTGTAACGTTCAAGATGATTGTCAATACCTTAAAATTCTTTGTAGTTCCTAACTTGATGAGGTAGTGAAATCATTTCATTTTCATTCCTGCCATTTCTGACATCTCCAAGCCTGAATGCTTGAAATCACAGTAAGCAATACAACTCTAAATTTACTCTAAACACAGTGCAGTGTCTAACAGCCGCACAAGTTCACACGACTGAAGCAAAAGGAGACCTCTTTCATTAAAGCAGCATAGTGTCCCAAATTAATAAAGGGAATCCTGGTTAGTTTCTTGATTGGTTTTTGTTCTGTAAGAGTTCTCCCAAATAAGAAGTTGTCCCCAATTAACTAATGGACCAATTAATTAGAATCCACTGTGCTTATATAGCCTATCCTTTTGAACACCTTCCAATAATTTACCAATGACTGACATCTGACCTATAATTCCCCGGCTTATTCTTAAAGCCTTCCTAAAACAATGAAACAACATTAGCTACCTTTCAATCCTTTGCACCTCACATGTGGCTAAGGACATTTTGAATATCTTTATCAATTTTCCCATTTCTGTACTAACGTCCCACAAGGTCCTCCTTGTAAGTCCTGTCTATCAATCTACAGTCTCCTGAATGACTAGAATGGTCTTTAAAGAACTGCAGCACAATGTACTTCTTGTAGCTGTACTCATCAGGAACAATGGAGGACCTCCTGACTTCTCAACACCTCACCTTAGTCTCTACTCACAGCCTCCACATCTTCTCACCAAAACCTCAAGTTCCTACTCTTACAATGGGCCATTCACACAGTGGCCTCTCTGCTTGAGCCTACCAGGAGTGTTAGAATATATTCCAGGTGTGACTTACCGTTATATTTATCTTTGGAATCTGCAGGGTAACAGTCTTCTCAGTGACTAAATTCTGCCCTGTCTCAGCAACACGTCCAGTGACAAGGAACTGCAGAGAGGACTGTTCAACCAGTTTATCCTCATAGTCCTGAGACTGGATGTTTACTGTTGTCCGATGGACTAAAAGAGGTGAGACAGAAAAAGCATGAGGGAAATAGTGCTCTGGAGAGGATCATTGATGTTTAAAGGTCTGGAACCTTCCTCTTTACGACTTTTGGATGGTTTTACACAAAACCCACTTTTTTACAACTTTCCTTTTTTAGCTTATGCTCAGTCTGTAAATTGTAAAATGCAACCCAGGACAAATTACACATAAATCCACAAGAACTACATGCAAACATACTATGCCCCGCATATCCGCTCATAATAAAGGTTCTGAATGCACAATTCTATAGCACTGAATTTAATGACCATTATAACTAATTAACAGGGAAGACCTCAATGAGTAAACATGCTGTGGAAGATTTGTTATCCGCTTTCAAAAAAACATCTTAATGGTTAAGATGATTATTGTGGAAAGCAAATTTCTAGAGGAAATAGGATACTTGCTATTTTGGTGTCAACATCCTGCAATAGGACTGAGAGTATATAGGGGAAATAGCCAGTATATCCAGTACTTTTCAGGCTGGTGAGTCTCATGTCAGTAGCAGGGAAACTAATTGAGAGGAATCTTAGCGATAGGATTTAATGTATGTACATTTGGAAAACCATGGCCTAGTTGGGGACAATCAACATACTATTGTGCAGGACAAGCCGTCAGCATACTGTTGTGCAGGACAATTTGATTAATTTTACAAGGAGGTGCCCAAAGAGATCAATGATAGTAGAGCAGTGGATGCTGTCTACATGGACTTTAGTAAAGTGTTCATCAAGATCATCCAGAAGATTAAGATGCATGGAGTAGGGAGAAAGTAAAGTCTGGTGCAGCAGTGCTTCAGTGGAAGAAAGGAGATTATAATGGTAAGAGGGAGGAGTTGGACAAAATCAATTGGAAGGAGATGCTGGCAGGGATGACATGAGTTTCTGGGAAAAGTGAGGATGGTGCAGGATAGATGTATTCCAAAAACAAAGAAATACTCAAATGGCAAAATAGTACAACCATGGCTGACAAGGGAAATCAAAGCTAATGTAAAAGCAAATGAAAGGCCATACAACAATGCAAAAATTAGTGGGAAGACAGAGGATTGGGAAGATTTTAAAAACCTACAGAAAGCAACTAAAAGAATCATTAGGAGGGAAAAGATGAAATATGAAAGCAAGCTAGCAAACAATATCAAAGTTGATAGTAAAAGCTTTTTCAGGTATGTAAAAAATACAAGAGAAATGAGTGGATTTAGGACTTCTAGAAAACGAGGCTGGAGAAATAATAACAGGGGTCAAAGAGATGTCAGATGAACTAAATTAATTTTTTGCATCAGTCTTCACTGTAGCAGAGTGCCAGACGTTGAAGTGTGGGAGGGAAGAGAAGTGAATGCAGTTACTATTACAAGGGAAAAGGTGCTCAGAAAGCTGAAAGGCCTAAAGGTACATAGTCACCTGGACCAGATGAACTGCACCCTGGGGTTCTGAAAGAGGTAGTAGTAGAGATTGTGGTGGCATTAGTAATGATCTTTCATAGAAACATAGAAACATAGAAAATAGGTGCAGGAGTAGGCCATTCGGCCCTTCGAGCCTGCACCGCCATTTATTATGATCATGGCTGATCATCCAACTCAGAACCCCGCCCCAGCCTTCCCTCCATACCCCCTGATCCCCGTAGCCACAAGGGCCATATCTAACTCCCTCTTAATTATAGCCAATGAACTGGCCTCAACTGTTTCCTGTGGCAGAGAATTCCACAGATTCACCACTCTCTGTGTGAAGAAGTTTTTCCTAATCTCGGTCCTAAAAGGCTTCCCCTTTATCCTCAAACTGTGACCCCTTGTTCTGGACTTCCCCAACATCGGGAACAATCTTCCTGCATCTAGCCTGTCCAATCCCTTTAGCATTTTATATGTTTCAATCAGATCTCCCCTCAATCTTCTAAATTCCAACGAGTACAAGCCCAGTTCATCCAGTCTTTCTTCATATGAAAGTCCTGCCATTCCAGGAATCAATCTGGTGAACCTTCTTTGTACTCCCTCTATGGCAAGGATGTCTTTCCTCAGATTAGGGGACCAAAACTGCACACAATACTCCAGGTGTGGTCTCACCAAGGCCTTGTACAACTGCAGTAGTACTTCCCTGCTCCTGTACTCGAATCCTCTCGCTATAAATGCCAGCATACCTTTCACCTTTTTCACCGCCTGCTGTACCTGCATGCCCACTTTCAATGACTGGTGTATAATGACACCCAGGTCTCGTTGCACTTCCCCTTTTCCTAATCGGCCACCACTCAGATAATAATCTGTTTTCCTATTTTTGCCACCAAAGTAGATAACTTCACATTTATCCACATCTTTCAAAAATCATTGGACTCTGACATGGTGCCTGAGGACTGAAAAATTGCAAATGTCACTCCACTCTTTAAGAAAGGAAGAAGGCAGCAGAAAGGAAATTATAGACCAGTTGGCCTGACCTCAGTGGTCGGGAATATATTGGAATCAATAGTTAAGAAAAAGGTTATGGAGTACTTGGTGACACAGGACAAGATAGGACAAAGTCAGCATGGTTTTCTTAAAGAAAAATCTTGCCTAATGAACCTATTGGAATTCCTTGAGGAGATTACAAGAAGGATAGTTAAAGGGGATGCAGTAGGTGTTGTATATTTGGACTTTCAGAAGGCCTTTGACAAGGTGCCACACATGAGGCTGCTAATGAAGTTAAGAGCCCATGGTATTTCAGGATAGTTATCAGCATGGTTAAAACACTAGCTGATTGGTAGGAGGCAGCAAGTGGGAATAAAACGATCCTTTTCCGGTTGGCTGCCAGTGACTATTTGTATTCCACAGGTGTCCTATTTGGGATTGCTTCTTTTTATGCTCTATATCAATGGTTTAGATGATGGAATAGATGACATTTTTGCCAAGTTTGTAGATGGTAAGAAGATTGGTGGAGGCACAGGTAGTGTTGAGGAAACAGGTAGGCTGCTGAAGGATTTAGACAGGTTAGCAGAATGGGCAAGAGAATGGCAAATGAAATACAATGTTGGAAAAAAATTGGTAGAAAAAAATAAATGTGCAGGCTATTTTCTAAATGGATTTTCTAAAATCTGAGATGCAAAGGGACTTGGGCATGCTTGTGCAGAACAGCCTAAAGGTTAACTTGCAGGTAGAGTTGGTGGTAAGGAAGGCAAATGCCATGTTAGCATTCATTTCAAGAGGTCTAGAATACAAGAGCAAGGATGTGATGCTGAGGCTTTATAAGGCACTGGTGAGATCTCACCTTGAGTATTGTGAACAGTTTTGGGTCCCTCATCTTAGAAGAGATGTGCTGGCATTGGAGAGGGTCCAGAGGAGGTTCACAAGGATGATTCCGAGAATATTAGTTATCATACGAGGAACATTTGATAGCTCTGGGTCTGTACTCGCTGGGATTTAGAAGGATGAGGGGGGATCTCACTGAAACCTTTCATATGTTGAAAAGTCTAAACAGAGTAGATGAGGAAAGGATGTGGGGGAGTCTAGGACAAGAGGGCACAGCCTCAGGATAGAGGGACATCCATTTAAAACAGAGATGCAGAGAAATTTCTTTAGCCACAGGGTGGTGAATTTGTGGAATTTGTTACCACAGGCAGCTGTGGAGGCCTGGTCATTGGCTGAATTTAAGGCAGAGCTTGATAGGTTTTTGATTGGACATGGCATCCAAGGTAACCGGAAGAGCTGAGGAGAGGTAAAAAGAATCAGCCATGATTGAATGGCGGAGCAGACTTGAAGGGCCAAATGGCCTAATTCTGCTCCTGTGTCTTATGGTCTTATGGAATCCATGCCTCTTAATTCATGAGTCCTGTTGAAGGGTCTCAGGCCAAAACGTTGACTGTTTATTCATGTCCATAGATGTTGCCTGACCTGCCGAGTTCCTCCAGCATTGTGCATGTGTTGCTGTGGATGTCCAGCATCTGCGAACTTTCTCATATCATGGAATCTGTGGTGACTAGGCCATGTGAATGTTATGGAAATAGTTTGTCCATGGAAGACAGAGGGTAGTGTTTGATAGGTCTTATTCCGCCTGGATGTCCGTGATGGGGATCCATGTGCTTATAAGGAACGACTGGGAAGCTGAGTTGGGAGCTGACAGAAGTTAATAAAATTATGAGAGGTATAGATAGACACCCCTTATCTTTTTCCGAGGGTCAAAATGTCTAATTCAAGAGGACATCCATTTAAGGTGAGAGGGGAGAGGTTCAAAGCAGAAGATGTAAGGCAAGTGTTTGACACAGAGTGATGGGTACCACGAATACAATGCCAAACGTGGCAGTGGAGGTAGATCCAATAGAACTATTTAAGAGGCTCTTAGGTAACTACATGAATATGCAGAGAATGGAGTGATATGCACCATATATAGCAGAAGGAATAAGCTGGCATTAGCTGAGCTAGTTCAGCAGAAAGGCCTGCTTCTGTGCTGCCCTTTGTTCTGTAGAGGTGAGAGGGAGGAGTGATCCAGGTGAGGAAGGGTTAGTAGACAGATGGAGCCAGCTGGGAGAGGAGACTAGAGGTGAAGACAAAAACGAAACTGTTTAACTGCGGGGCTGAGGGGAGACCTGATAGAAATTTATAAAATTATGAGAGACGCGGATGGGGTAGACAGTCAGGATCATTCTCTCAGTGTAGAAATGTTAAATACTAAACAGCATACATTTAAGGTGGAAGGGGGAAAGTCTGATGATAGGTGTGGGGCTAAGGACTTTACAGCTGAGATTGGTAGGTGCCTGAAATTGGGTTAGTGGTAGCTGAAGGACCTGTTCCTATGCTGTGCTCTTCTGTGTTCTGCATTCTTTGTTCCATATCACAACTGGGCAAGTGGACAAACGGTGACACCAGCTTGGCCAGTGATCGCCCAGGCACATGCAACCATTTGGCTTGGGCAGGGAGAGGTTTGGGGTGGTGGAGAACAAAGAATGCCAACATCTTATCAACCTCTACCTCCATCCATCACCTCCCAGCCTCTATCATTATTTCCACTCTCCCCTCTGCCATCTGACAATGACCCCTCCTCACTGGCACCACTGGCTCCACGCCTTCCTCCCACTGCTGTGTAGCACAGCTATGCCCCCCTATCTTTCAGGTTTCTAGATGAAGGGTCTTGGTATGAAATGGTGATTGTCTACTTCCCTCCACAGGTGCTGTCTGACTTTCTGAGTTCCACCAACATTGTGTGTGAAGCTCCATCTTAGAACCTAACTGATTATCTTCTTACCTACTATGAATTCACCCATTCCAGCAGCACATTTGTTGGGTCATGGGACTATGCCTATTTCTATACCTTAGCCACTAGCAATGCCTGTGAGTACCAGAGGTAACTAGAATACCTTCAGTATTCCTGGGGTCTCCTCCTCTGTGGATGTGGGCAGGCACTTAGAAGAAGATTTCAGTATACCATTGCCTGCTCCATAACCTTAGTAATTCCATAGGTTTCATTGCATTAAAAAACCCTGCCCAACCCTCACACATACCTTCTGCTATCGGTGTAGAGTTTAGTTCTGTCTCCAGTTGTCTAGTTTTCCTTCCAAGCCTCCTATACAATATTTTCAGCCTCTATCTGTCTCTCTACCAAGGGAAACCAAGGTTCTCTCTGTCTAGGTCTCGCATTATTTTATATACTTCCATTAAACCTCCCCTCGGTGTCTTTTGTTTTGAAAAAAATAATCCAGCTCATAACCCTTACCCTCCAGTTCTTGTAAAGTCCTCATCTATCCCCCTGTCCTCTCCTGTGGCTATCATACTACCCCTCTGTTAGTGTGACTTAGTGCTCCAGCTTTGTCCTCACCTGGGCTTTATTCAGTTCCAGCAAACAAGAAGTAATTAACTGCTACCAACTTCCACCTCGCCCTCAAATTCACTTTGTCCATCTTTGACTCCTCTCTTTTCTTTCTTGAGTCTCTAGAGCATCACAGGAGACAAATTTATCCACTGACATCTAATACAAACCCACTGACTACCACAGCTACCTAAACTACACTTCCTCCTGTCCTGTCATTTATAAGGACACCATTCCTTTTTTCTTAATTCTTCTGTCTCCAGGATATCTGAGATGTCATCCTCCTTCAGAAAATGGTGTTCCCTCCCACAGTTATTGATGGAAAACTTGCCTGCATCGTCTTTATTCCCCAGAGGCCAGTCCATGAATTTCTCCTAAGAGTGATGCTTTTTCTGTGTTGCTCTAGATTCCAGTATCTGTGTCATCATTTTATTCATTTCCAGGATGGCCTTCCTACTCCTTTACTCTATGCCTTGATCAACAGAAACAAGTACTCCATAAACTTTTCCACCCAACTTATACATCCAGACATGTACTCCAAGTCATTCCTGTTCCTGTACATTTACCTTGTGTTCATTCTCCTATCCCCAGCTCAAGTTTACTACCTCACAATTCTCCCTACTGAAGTCATATATACTTTCCTGTGATTCCCAGCATGGCTGATGTAGAAAGAGGCTGGGCTGGTGGTCTTACCCTGGTTAGCTTCCACTTCCACTTCAATTGTCTCATCAGTAATCTCGACTTTTGGAACTCCCGTATAGAACACAACGTAGCCAGAGAGTTGGATCATAAGGTTTTGTGCTGAGTTGCTGTTGTTTCTGAACTCCAGGTCAATATCGAAGTCGGTGCCCACTACAATGTTCTTAGCCACTTGCACATCCATCGAGATATCTGTTGGCTGTTCACTTACGACTTGCTCTTTCTTAATTCCATGCTGGATGGCTGTGTCCTGGGACAATCTCTCCTCTTGGCTACCTAGAGATGGGAAGGGAGAATGGGGGGAGAGGAAGAATGGAATAAAGTGAATTCTTTCCATAATGAATTAGGAGATGCCCAGGTCAATGTTTTTGTTAGCTCTAAGCCTCATGAAGGGAACCATCCAGTTGTACAAAGCACTGGTATATTGCATTCAGCTTTGCTTCCTTTGCGAAAGGAATGATGGCATTATGCTGGAAATAGTGCAGAGGAGATTTTCAAGGATGTTGTCTCGACTTGAAGAACCAAGTTATGGAGAAAGGTTGAGCAACTCAGAACCTTTTTCACTGGAGCACAGAAAAAAGAGGAGAGTAGCAGAATGAATCTTATAGAGATGTATAAAATCATCTTACTGTGAGGGGCATAGATATAGTCAATGTGCACAGTTTGTTTCAGGATTGAGAAATCAAGAACTAGGTTTAAAGTAAGTGGAGAGAGATGAATTAGAAACTTACGGGGCAAACTTTACTCCTAGAGCGTGATCAAGTATATGGAGCAAGCTGCATGAGGAAGTGGTGAAGGAGCTACAATACTTTAACAATATTTAAAAACTACTTGAACAGGGACATTAATAGACAATAGACAATAGACAATAGGTGCAGAAGTAGACCATTCGGCCCTTCGAGCCTGCACCGCCATTCTGAGATCATGGCTGATCATCTACTATCAATACCCGGTTCCTGCCTTGTCCCCATAACCCTTGATTCCCCTATCCATAAGATAACTATCTAGCTCCTTCTTGAAAGCATCCAGAGAATTGGCCTCCACTGCCTTCTGAGGTAGCCCGTTCCACACCTCCACAACTCTCTGGGAGAAGAAGTTCCTCCTCAACTCTGTCCTAAATGACCTACCCCGTATTCTTAAACCATGCCCTCTGGTACTGGACTCTCCCAGCATCTGGAACATATTTCCTGCCTCTATCTTGTCTTATAATAATCTTATATGTCTCAATCAGATCCCCCCTCAATCTCCTTAATTCCAGCGTGTACAAGCCTAGTCTCTCTAACCTCTCTGCGTAAGACAGTCCGGACATCCCAGGAATTAACCTAGTGAACCTACGCTGCACATCCTCCACATCCAGGATGTCCTTCCTTAACCCTGGAGACCAAAACTGCACACAATACTCCATGTGTGGTCTCACCAGGGCCCTGTACAAATGCAAAAGGATTTCCTTGCTCTTGTACTCAATTCCCTTTGTAATAAAGGCCAACATTCCATTAGCCTTCTTCACTGCCTGCTGCACTTGCTCATTCACCTTCAGAGACTGATGAACAAGTACTCCTAGATCTCTTTGTATTTCTCCCTTAACTAACTCCACACCATTCAGATAATAATCTGCCTTCCTGTTCTTGCTCCCAAAGTGAATAACCTCACACTTATTCACATTAAACGCCATCTGCCAAGTTTCTGCCCACACACCCAGCCTATCCAAGTCACCTTGAATTCTCCTAACATCCTCATCACATGTCACACTGCCACCCAGCTTAGTATCATCAGCAAACTTGTTGATGTTATTCACAATGCCTTCCTCTAAATCATTGACATAAATTGTAAACAGCTGTGGTCCCAATACCGAGCCCTGTGGCACCCCACTAGTCACCACCTGCCATTCCGAGAAACACCCATTCACTGCTACCCTTTGCTTTCTATCTGCCAACCAGTTTTCTATCCATGTCAATATCCTCCCCGCAATGCCATGAGCTCTGATTTTACCCACCAATCTCCTATGTGGTACCTTATCAAATGCCTTCTGAAAGTCAAGGTACACCACATCCACTGGATCTCCCGTGTCTATCTTCCTGGTTACATCCTCGAAAAACTCCAATAGATTAGTCAAGCATGATTTGCCCTTGGTAAATCCATGCTGGCTCGGCCCAATCCTATCACTGCTATCAAGATATGCCGCTATTTCATCTTTAATAATGGACTCTAGCATCTTCCTCACTACTGATGTTAGGCTAACAGGGTGATAGTTCACTGTTTTCTCCATCCCTCCTTTCTTAAAAAGTGGGATAACATTAGCCATTCGCCAATCCTCAGGAACCGATCCTGAATCTAAAGAACATTGGAAAATGATCACCAATGCATCCGCAATTTCCAGAGCCACCTCTTTTAGTACCCTAGGATGCAGACCATCTGGACCTGGGGATTTGTTAGCCTTCAGTCCCATCGGTCTACTCATCACCGTTTCCTTCCTAATGTCAATCTGCTTCAGTTCCTCTGTTACCCTATGTCCTTAGCCCATCCATTCATCTGGGAGATTGCTTGTGTCTTCCCTAGTGAAGACAGATCCAAAGTACTTATTAAATTCGTCTGCCATTTCTCTGTTTCCTATAACAATTTCTCCCAATTCATTCTTCAAGGGCCCAACATTGTTCTTAACTATCTTCCTTCTCTTGATATACCTAAAAAAACTTTTGCTATCCTCCTTTATATTCCTAGCTAGCTTGCGTTCATACCTCATTTTTTCTCCCCGTATTGCCTTTTTAGTTAAGTTCTGTTTCTCCTTAAAAATTTCCCAATCATCCGTCTTCCCACTCACCTTAGCTCCGTTATACTTCTCCTTTTTTAATGCTATGCTATCTCTGACTTCCTTTGTCAACCACTGTGGCCACTTTCCCCCCTTTGAATCCTTCCTTCTCTGGGGGATGAACTGATTTTGCACCTTGTGCATTATTCCCAAGAATACCTGCCATTGCTGTTCCACTGTCTTTTCTGCTAGGATATCCGACCAGTCAACTTTGGCCAGCTCCTCCCTCATGGCTCCATAGTCTCCTTTGTTCAACTGCAATACTGACACTTCTGATCTGCCCTTATCCCTCTCAACTTGCAGATTAAAAACTTATCATATTATGGTCACTACCTCCTAATGGCTCCTTTACTTCAAGATCACTTATCAAATCCTGTTCATTGCACAACACTAAATCCAGAATAGCCTTATCCCTGGTCGGCTCTCGTACAAGCTGCTCCAAAAATGCATACTGTAGGCACTCTACAAACTCCCTATCCTGGGGTCCAGTACCAACCTGATTTTCCCAGTTCACCTGCATGTTGAAATCCCCCATAACTACTGCGACATTTCCTTTGCTACATGCCATTGTTAACTCCCTATTCAACTTGCACCCAGTATCCATGCTACTGTTTGGGGGCCTGTAGATAACACCTATTAGGGTCTTTTTGTCCTTACTGTTCCTCAGTTCTATCCACACTGACTCTACTTCACCTGATTCTATGTCGCCCCTTGCAAGGGACTGAATCTCATTCCTCACCAACAGGGCCACCCCACCCCCTCTGCCCTCCTTTCTGTCCCTTCGATAGCACGTATACCCTTGTACATTCAATTCTCAGGTCTGATCCCCCTGCAGCCATGTCTCCGTTATCCCAACAACATCATAGTTACCCATTCGCACCTGAGCTTCAAGCTCATCCGCCTTATTTCTGACACTTCGTGCACTCAGATATAGAATTTTTAACCCATTTCTCCTCTCTGTGTTTAAATCGCTGCCTATTGTGCATAACCCAGGTCCCCGAACTCTCACCGGGCTATACGCCCCTTGAATTTTGTTGTCCTTCTTAAATTTACTTACTCTTTCTGCACATTTAACTCCATGCTCCATCAGACCATCCCTCTGCACATGTATCCTCCTTATCACTCGTTCCGCCTCACCTTTCTCTACTTCACACTTAATAGGAAAGGTTTAGAGGGATGTGGATCAAATGAAACTAGGTGAGATGGGAATCACAGTCAGCATAGAGCAGTTAGACTGAAGGAAGGACCTGCTTCCATGCTGCCATGATGTTAGAATGCCTGGGTTTGGACGGTGTTCCATGGTGCTACTGTGTCACGTTGTGCAGCCTTCAGTCAGATCATTTCGAGCAGTCTTGCACTGGGGAGAAACTTGCCCGCCAGAATAAAAGTTTGCACTCAGACTCAAGATCGTAGTAAAATGATACAACAACTAGCATTCATATCGCACAGCTGACATAATAATGCAGAATGGTTTGCAAGAGAATTATCAAACAAACTTTGCAACCTGATGTGAGCAAAGCTGAGTTGAATTTATTGTCAAATGCACCAGTACATGGAAGAAAAATGAAGGGTTTCCTTGCAGCAACATCACAGGCACATAGCATTAGAGAGACAACATCCACAAGACAAACATAAATTGAATATATACAAAATTATACAAGAATGAACATTATTAGAGTGAAAGGAAACAAAGTCCATTGTATACGAAGTGATCACAGTGTTGCTATACTGAGCTCGTGGTAAGGTTGCATGGTGATAGTGGGACTCCTTGAACATTGAGATAGTTTTTAATGAGCAACTTAAAAGAGGAAAGTTGGGGAGAGTTGTACACCTATTGAATTGGGCAGGACAGCTATGGGCATAATGGCCAGGTGTCTCAAGATGAACAAAAGGTTAGGAGGCTGACTGCGTTATCCTAGTTTCAGAGCTTGAGATATCTGTCATCATGAATTTAATCAGGCAACAAGCCTGTCCCTGAAGTCACAACATAAAATATTTCTCCCCACAGTGAAATTCAACTTAAATTAAAAATTTATCACAGAGCAATTAAAAATGCATTAACCTGGAGCATTGAAAAGCTAAATCGGGATCAGTATTCAATTCTGGCATTAAGGCATTTTTAACGAATTTTGCATTTCATTTCTTCAATTATGCTTTCTAAAATCCTTTACTGTTTAACTAAATAACTTCAATGTTCTCTTTTTTATCAGCTCTATCTCTCACTCTTTTTTGTCTTTTCTTGTGTCTTCACTTTCTATAAAAATACATTCACTTCACTTGCCACCCACATTCAGTGCCATATCCTTAATTTGGCATTTCCAGACCTTGCCTCCCTGCCACAGATCACAGAACTAATTACTTAGAAATGTAGTCAGTTGATAGTAGACAGACAGATACTTAGACCTGAAAGTTATTCTATACTGGTCTGGCAGACTTCCAGGGAACATCGAGTGGTCACCTGCCAGTTGCGCACTTGCCCATCTGTCACTGGGCGTTAGTACCCTGGACTTAAGTTTGTGTCTTCAGAGTTGTAGCTGAGAAACTGAGGTGAGATGTTTAGGTGCTGGACCTCAAAGGGTACATGCACCCATTCAGAGGTCTTGATCTCACTTTCATCCGACCAATCAGCCACCTACGCTGCTGAATGAATCACCAGCCTTCTGGCAAAGACCTTCCAAACATCAGGATACCTCACATGAATTTTGGGAAAAGAAAGAAAGCAGTAGGGGGAATGGGAAGAAGGACTGGAGTGATTGGAAGTAGGAACTATTGGGGAAAGGTGCTAGAGGTGGTGGGTCTCGACTCAAAATATTGACTGTCCATTTCCCTCCATAGATGCTACATGACCTCATCCAGCATTGTTTGTGTTGCTAAGGGAATGAATGCTGTCAATCATCATTATCCATTTCAGGATCTTTTACAATCTGGCAAATCAGATGCATTATCATTGGATTCTAACAATTCCCATTTTATCCTATTACATTTGGTTTCCCACTTGCTTCCTTTACTGGACTGCAGGCTGTCGTGGTTCTGTACAATTGTTGGTTGTTCACTCTTTACATAACAAGTAGTCAAGGCTCAAGTGTGTTGTAATTCGTAGTACTGTGACAGATTGGTGCAGATGAACCTATTTTACATTTCTGAATTGAAGGTTAAAAATCTATCATTAACGTCAACAATGGGAAAAATAATATTTTAACTATATCAATCCATGTCAATAAGCAACATTAAGGGCAGAAAAGAGATGTGAAGGGGACTCAGCCTGATTAAAGTGATGCAAATACACGGCAAGCTGGAACATATAATTATTTTTTCTTTCCTTCTTGCTCTGTGTAGATAAGTAGACACGTTCAGATTCAAGGCACTTCCTGCAGTGATGAGGGTAGGACCAGCAGGCTCAGAACTCACTGCTCTTTAACTGAGTGGTTTATCAAGCTACTTCAGAGATTTGAACGATATGAACCATAACCACGAGTTAAGGGAGTAAATCTGTTTCCCCTCTATTCCAGAGACACATTCCGGCTATAACAATAAAATTATAAAGCAAGAGATTTCAAGCCCAGAAAGTTCCCCAAGTACCAAAGCCCAATGATGGGTGGGCAACAGATACCCTCCCTTAAAACTTTGTTGGGAAGGTTTTCCAATCAGAAATGTGATGAAGATTTATCAGTGTAGATATGGGCTGAGATGTTTAATGGGATAGATCAGCACTAGGAAGAAAAGAAATTCCAGAACAAGGAAGACATGCATTTCTACGGACATCTCTCACATCCTAGGGCACCTTATTACCAAACAAGTAATCCTGATGTGCTGTAATATTGGATCCTTAACTGCACACTAACAGCAAAGTGATAATGATCAGAAAGTTGTGTTTGTGATTTGATTGAGGTATGATTATTAACAGAGCCTTGGGAGAATTACCTTCCTAGCGTTGGCCATTCAAGTGCACAGACATGACCTTGCTTTAGGAAAGCTCAAGTCTCTAGGGTTGAACGCAAGACCTCCTGAAGCATGGGCAAGAGAACTATCCATTAGATCAGGGTGATATATGAATGTAGGCAAGAAAGCGTTGTGAAAGAGTGAATAGCAATGTTAGAAATCACTGAATTATTTTTCTGAAATTATAATAGGAAGAAGTGTTGGCTAAACATAGAAATATAGAAAATAGGTGCAGGAGTAGGCCATTCGGCCCTTCGAGCCTGCACCGCCATTTATTATGATCATGGCTGATCATCCAACTCAGAACACTGTACCTGCCTTATCTCCATACCCTCTGATCCCTTTAGCCACAAGGGCCATATATAACTCCTTCTTAAATATAGCCAATGAACTGGCCTCAACTGTTTCCTGTGGCAGAGAATTCCACAGATTCACCACTCTCTGTGTGAAGAAGTTTTTCCTAATCTCAGTCCCAAAAGGCTTCCCCTCTATCCTCATACTGTGACCCCTCGTTCTGGACTTCCCCAACATCGGGAACAATCTTCCTGCATCTAGCCTGTCCAATCCCTTTAGGATCTTATACGTTTCAATCAGATCCCCCCTCAATCTTCTAAATTCCAACCAGTACAAGCCCAGTTCATCCATTCTTTCTTCATATGAAAGTCCTGCCATCCCAGGAATCAATCTGGTGAACCTTCTTTGTACTCCCTCTATGCCAAGGATGTCTTTCCTCAGATTAGGGGACCAAAACTGCACGCAATACTCCAGGTGTGATCTCACCAAGGCCTTGTACAACTGCAGTAGTACCTCCCTGCTCCTGTACTCGAATCTTCTTGCTATAAATGCCAGCATACCATTCGCCTTTTTCACCGCCTGCTGTATCTGCATGCCCACTTTCAATGACTGGTGTATAATGACATCCAGGTCTCGTTGCACCTCCCCTTTTCCTAATCGGCCACCATTCAGATAATAATCTGTTTTGCTATTTTTGCCACCAAAGTGGATAACTTCACATTTATCCACATTAAATTGCATCTGCCATGAATTTGCCCACTCACCCAACCTATCCAAGTCACCCTGCATCCTCTTAGCATCCTCCTCACAGCTAACACTGCCACCCAGCTTCGTGTCATCCGCAAACTTGGAGATGCTGCATTTAATTCCCTCATCCAAGTCATTAATATATATTTATATAAACCTTCCTGAACTGACAGCAGTGTTTCCATGCCATTGTAAGGAACAAAGTGCTTACAATACTTACACCATTCCTGTTCTATCATAAACAACAACTTATTTTATATAGCAGCTTTGATCTGGCAGATGTGAGAGGCTGCATGAAGCACGTCAGTTTTTGTCTGGCGTACACCATGCAACAGCACCTCTAAGAACTAGATCTTCAAAGACACAGCCACCATTTATGGAACAATTAACTGTAGGGATCTCAGGAGGCCAGAACTGGAAAGCTGCAGGATTGCAGGGTTGTTAGGTCCATAGACAGATAGGGAAGGGTGAGTGTATGCCGGGATCAGAAAATAACGATGAAAATTTTAAAATTAGAGGTGGCATAGGTCAAACCTAAGGCAGAGAAATGCACAAGATTTAGTACAAGTTGGGCCATACAAAGACAAGAGCTTAGATGACAGTCAAGTTTACGGAGAGGGCAGTGTTGGAGACCATTCCAGAGTACGTTGGAATCCAATGGTGACAAAGGTAACGATAAAGTGAATCAAAATGGATTCAAATTTAATGATGTTAGTGTATTGCAGGTATATGTAAAAAATCAGATGAAAGTACCATTGAGATGACAAATTTGATCACAGTTCTAATCTGCAGTTTGGTTCGTTGGTAGAAGCAAGAAATGGCTTACTCTGGCAAAAGTTGATGGCTTTGTGGAGAGAACTCTGGAGTGAAGGTAGCTGAGGTTGAACTTCTAGAAGTTCATAAAATTATGGGGCCATAGATAGTGAAGTTATTCACAGTCATTTTCCCATGCTAGAATTCACATATCTAAGGTAGGATGGGGGATGTATGAAGGGGATCTGAGGGTCAATTTTTTCACGTAGAAGTGTTGATGGAGTGTAGAGGTGGTGAAGTTGCAATATTTAAAAGATATTAGGCAAGTTCATTAATAAGAGGAGTTTAGAGGATCTAAGCTAAACACAGGCAAAAGGGACTAGCTTAGACAGGTATCTTGGTCGGCATTGATGATTTGACCTGAAGGGCCTGTTTCAGTGCTGTATAATTCTATAGATCTCTCTATGGTATAAAGCAGCGAGTACACTTTTTATGGGAATATATCTTTTCAGTTCTCAGAACTCACTTTTAGGGCAATGTTTTGTTAATCCCAGTCCCAACTGAAGAGCACTTTGGGCCTCAATCTATGACATTACATAACTACAATATTGTCACACTGTTTCTTTACTGGAGCTCTCAAGGATAGCAGACTGCTATTTATTGAATGCAAAAGTGGATGTGTGGAACGTCCTGCCATACAGTCTCTCAAAGTTACATTTTAGAAATGAAATATTCACGGACTAGAAATTTCAAAGTGGCATTAATGTTGCATGGAATAAAAAATAATGCACATTGAAATTTAACCTGAAGTTGTGAAGAAGTCTACTTAAAAACTTCAATATCTTTGGAAAACTCATCACATGAACCTGTCTTCTCAATGTGATCAAACTTCTGATTGGATTTCTGCTTCAAAACATTCTCAAGAAGTTGTGCACTATCCCCCTATAATGGTTTTGGGACCATGGTGTATATCTTTGACTAATTGGATTGAAGTACCCTAATGGATACCTACACACAAAAAACAGTTGAGTGGGTGTAGGAAAGAGAGATGATAATCCTTACAATCTCAAATCCAATCCCACCAAGGAACAACCAAAGCAGTTTTGAGTTGAATGGCCGATGGATGGGGAAACTTACCCACTTGAGTAGACAGCGCAGCCTTAATTAGGAAGGGATTTCACCTTCTGCACTGAAGATGAAAGGCTGGCTTCAAGAAACCAGGCAGCTGAAGGTAGGGAAAGAATTTTAGGTCCAGAAAATATAGTTTTTTAGATGTGGGTAGGGATTAGGGTGTTTCTCTGCCTGGTTCCCCAAGTAGATCTACCTTCCTTCCTACATTCTGTTTCTGAACCTAAGCCCCCGCCACTTGTCCAACATTCACTTCTTCATCACGTAATCTTTCTGCCAGTTCACTGAACCATCTGCCCAAGGTACAATCTTACCACCATCATCATCCTGCAGAAATACCCTGTCAATCATGCATTTAAGAAGACAAAACTCTTGCATGTCCCAAGACTAGACCAGAATCTCGACTCCATTCACCTGAGTGCTGGGGAATCCACATCCAGTAATGAGTGTAATACAGGAGTGCTCACTTAACAAAAGAGCAAGTGAAAGAAGGATGGGTTTAAGATTAAGGGATAATGGAGAACAATTTTTTTAAGTCATTAAGATATGCAGGAACACAATTCTGTACTTGTGAAATTTAATTTTCTGGGCTGGAGAGGTTGCTGGCATTAATTACCAAGCTGTTAAAAATTCACTGATACTGGAATGGACAAGCATTAGATTTTCCAATGTTTATGCAGTTTATCTTTCCTACAAGTCTACTATTTTCACCAGAAAATCAGTAGTGGTAAATAAAATGCAGTAGAAACTAATTAAAACCTTGTTTTGGACAGCACTGAACTGATATAAAACATTTGCTGCATTTGGTGAAGAGGAAGGAGTGACTAATGAGGGCTGGATTGAAACCCTGTGTAGAGTGTGTAGGATGACACTCTGCCCCTCTCCACCCCTGCACCTTGTTAACTCCTTGTCTGCTTGTAGTCAAATATATTACATTACTCTACATTTAAAGTCCTCCAAGAGGACCACAACCTTGCCATGGTTTGGAGGCTTGCATGCCTCAATAATTTAAAGGGCTATGTTGGCTGGAGTCAGGGCTTTATGCTTTGGCTCTTGGTAGAGTCACCCATGTCAAACAGGTCAAAGGGTAGAAGACAGACTAAGAGTGGTCCACCGGTCCTCCAGGTTCTGGGATTCATCTCAGGGCTAAAGACCCTAACTGGTAAAACAAAATTGTTACGGAAACAGCAATGTAGAACCCTTCTACATCTGAGCGTGATGGTATTCCTGAGTCTCCACTCAGGACTTGCATGACTGACAGTAGGGTAACTGAGAGGAAGCTACTGACACGATGAAGGAAGCACCTTCATTGCTGCCCTAAGCATCACTGGTGTAACAGGCAGTAGGTAAGTATACTTAAGTAATTTATTAACTTCAAATTCCCTCCAAGGTTGGGCCTATCTCACCTTCTGGATATTTATACTGATCTGTGATATTCTTCCTCATATCAGACCCAACTTCCTTGGTCAGAATCAACTTGCCAACTTCATCAGTCTTCACGTCTCCTTTAATCAGGGAACCGTCCTGTTGTTGGGTCCAATATATAACATCACTGTTTACCTTAAAGAAGAAAATCAAAATTAGTTTACGTAAAAGAGCTGAAAAATGACCTATATTGTGGTAAGGGTCCACTATAAGGGACGTTATTGTAATGTTCTCTAGAAATACAAGCTTCTCTTTCTTTAGCAACATGCAAATAGCTACTCTATGTATTTATGGGGGGAAATCGACAGGTGACAGTTTGGGTTACAAAATATAACACAGGAACAGGCCCTTCAGCCCAATGTTGTGCTGAACCAATTAAACTATTGACACCTAATCCCTTCTGTCTCCACATAATCTACATCCCTCCATTCTCTGCCTATTCATGTCTCCAAGGGTTTCTTAAGACCATAAGACCATAAGACATAGAGCAGAATTAGGACATTTGGCCCATCGAGTCTGCTCCGTCATTTCATCATAACAATTCTCCAAATGAGGCATTATCGGTGTTTTATAAAGTCTCAACAATTACATCCTTGCTTTAATATTCTAGTCTTCTTGAAATGAATGCTAACATCACATTTACCTTCCTCGCCACAGACTCAACCTGCAAATTAACCTTTAGGGAATCCTGCACAAGGACTCCGAAGACCCTTTGCATCCCAGTTTTTTCTCTTTTCTCTCCATTTAGAAAATAGTCAACCCTTTGATTTCTTCCACCAAAGTGCATGACCATACACTTCCCAACACTGCATTCCATCTGTCATTTATTTGCTCATTTTCCTAATCTAAGTCCTTCTGTAGCCTCTCTACTTCCTGAAAACTACCTGCCCCTCGGCCTATCTTCAGATCATCTGCAAAACTTGCAAAAATTCCATCAATTCTATCTTCTGAATCATTGACATATAACGTAAAAAGAATCTGTCCCAATGCAGGCCCCTGTCTGTGGAATTCCAACAGATTTCTCAGGCAGGATTTTTCCTTGACATCAGCCTATGTTATCCTGTGCCTCCAAGTACCCTGAGACCTCATCCTTAATAATCAACTCCAACATCTACCCAACCACTGAGGTCAGATCAGCTGACCTATAGTTTCCTTTCTTCTTCCTCTCTTCCTCCTTGAAGAATGGAGTGATATTTCCAATTTTCCATCTTCCAGAAACATTCCAGAATCTAGTGATTCTTGAAAGATCGTTACTAATACATCTACAATCTCTTCAGCCACCTTTTTCAGAACCCTGGGGTGTACACCATCTGGTCCAGGTGGCTTATCTACCTTCGACCTTTCAGTTTCCCAAGATCCTTCTCCCTAGTAATGGTAACTTCACACACTTCACGACCTTTGACACCTTCCACCATAATGCTAGTGTTTTCCACAGTGAACACTAAAGCAAAACACTTATTCAGTTCTTCTGCCATTTCCTTGTCCTCTATTACTACCTCTCCAGCATCGTTTTCCTGCACTCTCACCTCTATTAATCTGAAGAAACGTTTGGTATCCTCTTTAGTATTACTGGCTAGCTTACTGTCCTATTCCATCTTTACCTTCTTAATCACTTTTTTAGTTGACTTCTGTTTTATTTTAAAATCTTCCCAATCCTTTGACTTCCCATCAATTTTGCTCTATTATATGCCCTCTCTTTGGCTTTGGCTTCTCTTCTTAGCTTTAGTTGTGTCATCTTTCCTTTAGAACACTTCTTTCTCTTTCGAATGTATATATTCTGTGCCTTCCAAATTGCTTCCAGAAATTACATACATTGTTGCTCTGCTGTCATACCAGCAAGAGTTCTTTTCCAATCAATTCTAGCCAACTTCTCTCTCATGGCTGTGCATCCAGTTGATTCCCTTTACTCCACTGTAATACTGATACACCTGACCTTAGCTTCTCCTTCTCACATTTCAGAGTGAATTCAATCAATTATGATCACTTTCCCCAAGGGTTCTTTTACCTTAAGCTCCCTAATCAATTCCGGTTCATTTCAACACACCCAATCCAGAATAACCGATCCCCTATGGGCTCAAGCATGAGCTGCTCTAAAAAGCCATCTCGTAGGCACTCTAGAAATTCTCCCTCCTGGAATCCAGCACCAACCTGATTTTCACAATCTACTTGCATATTTAAATCTTCCATGTCTATTGTAACAATATTCTTTTGGCGTGCATTTTCTATCTCCCACTGTGATTTGTAGACCACGTCTTTACTACTGTTCAGGAGGGGTCTGTATACAACTCCTCTCAGGGTCTTTTTACCCTTACAGTTCCTTAGCTCTATCCACAATGACTCAACACCCCCTGAGCCTATGTCACCTCTTTTAAGTGATTTGATTTCATTTTTTACCAACAGAGCAATGCCACCCCCTCTGCCTTCCTGCCTGTCTTTTAAATACAATGTGTATCCTTAAACATTAAGCTCCCAGCTATAATCTTCTTTCACCATGATTCAGTGATGGCTACAACATCATACCTGCCAACCTTATTCTGTATACTTTGTGCATTCAAGTATAACACCTTCAGTCCCGTATTTACTCTTTTCCATTTTGTCTACCTGTTACATTGCAACTCATCCAGTTGGTTGTAATTTTGCCCCATCAACAGCCACTCCTCACTACACATTGCCTCTGTTTGTAAACCAGCTACCTCATCTTCAGCACTGTTATCCACCTTTCCTTCAATCCTTATTGCATCAGCCTCTGCCACTGCCCCTGGCAGCATATTCCAGGCACCCACAACTTTCTGCGTGAAAAAACTTGCTCTGTGATTTCCTTTAAACTTTCTTCTGCTCATCCTAAAGTATTAGATATTTCACCCTTGGATAAAGATACTTGCTGGCTACTCCAACTATGCCTCTTGTAACTTTATATACTTCTACGCTCTGTACCTTCGCCCCAGATGGGTGATGCTTCATTTAGTTGTGTACGTGTTTATGACTTAATGACAATAAACCTGAACTTGAAATCTAAATAAGGAATCCAAATGAAGGGTCTCGATCCAAAATGTCAAATGTCCAGTATCCTGCGCTTTGCTCCAGATTTCAGCATCTTTTGTGCTCCTTTTGTTTCACTTCACTAGCTTGCTTTCTGATAATAAATGTGATCTATATATTTAATCAAAAAAATGGGTATTTAAAGCTGCAGATGACAGAAATCTGAAACTGGAGCGGAGTCATGGACTTGAAACATTAACTGTTTCTTCATTTACAGCTGCTGCCTGATCTGCTGAGTGTTTGCAATACATCTGGTTTTTATTACACAATCTTAAAGGGAAACTTAAATAAATCAACTTCAATGCTCAATTTAACATCAGAGAACGTATACAGTATACAAACAGAAATTCTTACTCTTCACAGATATCCATGAAATGGAGAGAAAAAAAACAAAGAATGAATGACAGAAAACATTCGAACCCCAAAGCTCCCACCCCTTCCCGCGCACAGGCAGCAACAAAGAATCAACCCTTCCTGTACCATTCCGCCCCGTTGAGGTGTATAGGGACTGGACAGCCATAGTGAAAGTAAGAAGATCGGGGCCAGGGAATCTGAAATCATTGAAAAGATCAAAAGATCAAGATCTCAATAATTTCTCCTTTGGCTTCTCCCACTTCCTTTAGACAAAAGGTGTATCCATGGGCATTCGCATGGTTCCCAGCTATGTCTGCCTGTTCATCAGCTACGTGGAACAGTCTATGTTCCAAGCCTACACTGGTATCACTGCTCAACTTTTCCTATGCTACATCAATGACTGCATTGGTGCTGCTTCCTGCACTCATGCAGAGCTTGTGGACTTCAACAACTTTGCTTCCAACTTCCACCCTGCCCTCAAATTTACCTGGTCTATTTCTGACGCCTCCCTCCCCTTTCTTAATCTCTCTGTCTCTGTCTCTGTCTCTGGAGACAGCTTATCTACTGATGTCTATGATAAACCAACTGACTCTCACAGCTCTCTGGACTATACCTCCTCCCACCCTATTACTTGTAAAAGCACCATCCCCTTTTCTCAATTCCTCCATCTCTGCCACATCTACTCTCAGGATAAGACCATAATACTATAAGAGACAAGAGCAGAACCAGGCCATTCAGCCCATCCAGTCTGCTCCGCCATTCCATCATGGCTGATCCTGGATCCCACTCAACCCATAAACCTGCCTTCTTGCCATATCCTTTGATACCCTGACTGATCAGGGAACTATCAACTTCCGCCTTAAATATACGCATGGACTTGGCCTCGTTTGCAGTCTGTGGCAGAGCAACCTACAGATTTACTACTCTCTGGCCAAAAAAATTTCTTCTTTCCTCTGTTCTAAAGCATCGCCCCTCAGTTTTGAGGCTGTGCCTTCTAATTCTGGATACCCCCACCACAGGCAACATCCTCTCATTATCCACCCCATCTAGTCCTTTCAACATTGGTAAGTTTCAATGTGATCCCCACGACTTCTTCAAAATTGCAGTGAGTACAGGCCCAAAGCTGCCAAACGCTCCTCATATGTTAACACCTTCATTCCCGGAATCATCCTAGTGAACTTCCTCTGGACTCTCTCCAATGACAACACATCCTTACTGAGATATGGGGTCCAAAACTGTTGGCAATACTCCAATACTGGTGTCTTACAAAGGCTCAGCATTATCCCCTTGCTTTTATATTTTATTCCCCTTGAAATAGATACCAACATTGCATTTGCCTTCTTTACCACAGACTCAACCTGAAAGTTAACCTTCTGGAAGTCTTGCACGAGGACTCCCAAGTCTATCTGCACCTCTGATGTTTGAACCTTCTCCCCATTTAGGTAATAGTCCACACTATTGTTCCTTTTACTAAAATGCATTATCATACATTTCCTAACACTGTATTCCGTCTGCCATTTTTTTGATCATTCTTCCAATTTGTCTAAGTCCTGTTGCAATCGCATTGCTTCCTCAGCAGTACCTACCCCTCCACTTTCCTGTAACGCCATAGGCTTTTATCTTGTTAAGCAGCCTCATGTGTGGCACCTTTTCAAATGCCTTCTGAAAACCCAAGTGAATGAAATCCACTGCCTCTCCTTTGTTCACCCTGCTTGTTACTTCCTCGAAGAACTCTGATTTGTCAGGCAAGATTTCCCTTTACAGAAACCATCCTGACTTTGACTTATTTTATCATTAGCCTCCAACTACCTCAAAACCTCATCCTTAATAATAGACTCCAACACTTTCCCAACCACTGTGGTTAGGCTAACTGGCCTTTAATTTCCTTTCTTTTGCCTTCCTCCCTTCTTAAAGAATGGAGTGACATTTGTAATCTTCCAGTCATCTGAGACTATGCTAGAATCAAGTGATTTTTGAAACATCATGACCAATGCATCCATTAACAATTTCAGCAACCTCTGTCAGGACTCTGGGATGCAGTTCATCCAGGTGACTTATCCACCTTAAGAACTTTGAGTTTTCCTAGCACTATTTCCTTTGTAATAGCAATGGCAATCACTCCAGCTCCCTGACACTCATGGACCTCTGCACAATGCACAATGAAGACTAATGCAAAGTACACATTAAGTTCACCTGCCATTTCTTTCTCCCCCATTACTACCTCACCAGAATCGTTTTCCAGTGGTCCAATATCAACTCTCACTTCCCTTTTACTCTTTATATAACTGAAAAAACTTTTAGTATCCTGCTTTATGTTATTGGCTAGTCTGCCCTCATATTTCATCCTTTCCCTTCACATAGCTTTTTTAGTTGCCTTTTGTTGGATTTTAAAAGTTTCCCAATCATCCAACTTTCCACTCACTTTTGCGACCTTATATGCCCTTTCCTTGGCTTTTATGTAGTCGTTAACTTCCTTTGTCAGCCTCAGTTGCCTACAACTGCTATTTGAGAACTTCGTCCTCTGTGGGACATATCTATCCTGCACTCTGTGAATTATACCCAGAAACTTTAGCCATCTCAGCCCAGCAGTCATCCCCACTAGGACTGAGGCTTTTCATTGCAGAACCAAAGAGATGTCCTCCTTCTTTTAAGAAAGGGGCTTCCTTTCCTCCACCCTCAATGCTGCCTTCAACCACATCTCTTTCACTTAACACCCATCTGCCCTCACCCCACCAGGGATAGGATTCCTCTTGTCCTCACCTATTACCCCACCAGCCTATGCATCCAGCACATAATTCTCCAGAACTTCTGCCATCCCTAGCAGGATCCCACCACCAAGCACATTTTTCCAATACCGACCACCCCCCAACTTTCTGCCTTCTGCAGGGATTGCTCCCTACATGACTCCCTTGTCCATTCGTCTCTCCCCACTGAACTTCTTCCTGGCTCATATCCTTGCAAGCGGAACAAGGGCTACATCTGCCTCTACACCTCCTCCCTCACTATCATTCAGGGCCCTAAACAGTCCTTCCCAATGAGGCTACCTTTCACCTGTGAGTCTGTTGGGGTCACCTACTGTATCTAGTGCTCCTGGTGTGGCTTCCAGTTTATCGGGGAGACCTAACGCAGATTGGGAGACCGTTTTGCCAAGCACCTACACTATGTCTGCCAGAAAAAGTGGAATCTCCCAATGGCCACCCATTTTTATTCCACTTCCTACTCTCATTCAGCCATGTCAGTCTATGGCCTCCTTCACTGTCCCAATGAGGCCACACTTCAGTTGGAGGAGCAACACCTGAATTCTGCCTGGGTAGCCTCCAACCTGATGGCATGAACACCGATTTCTCAAACTTCCAGTAAAGTCCCCCCCCCGACTCACCCTCACCATTTCCCATTCACATTTCCCTGTCTCACCTTACCTCCTTAGCTGCTTATCACCCGCCTCTGATGCCTTTCCTCCTTTTCTTTCTTCCATGGCCTTTTGTCCTCTCCTATCAGATTCCCCATTCTCCAGCCCTGTATCTCTTTCATCAATCAGCTTCCCAGCTCTTTACATCAGCAGTCCCCCCCACCCCACCCCAGTTTTACCTATCACCTTGTGGTTCTTGCTCCTATTCTCCCACTTTCTTATTCTGACACCTCATCTTTTTTTCTAGTTCTGATGAAGGGGCTCGGCCCGAAACATCAACTGTGCTCTTTTCCATAGATGCTGCCTGACCTACTGATTTCCTCCAGCATTTGTGTGTGTTGTTACATATACGATGAGGTACGGGATGAGGAAAGGCATTTCTTGTGTACATGTAACGTGTGGTACGGGTTGTTTCATGTGTACATGTACGATGACGTAGGCGTTATTGAAAGGCGTTTTGTGTGTACATGTAACGTGAGGTACGGGTTGTTGAGATGCGTTTCATGTGTACATGCACGATGAGGTATGGGTTGTCGAGAGGCGTTTTGTGTGTACATGTAACATGTGGTACGGATTGTTGAAAGGCACTTCATGTTTATATGTACGATGAGGTACCGGTTATTGAAAGGCATTTCATGTGTACATGTAATGAGAGGTAAATGTTCTTGAAAGGAGTTTTGTGTGATCATGTAACGTGAGGTACAGGTACGACGAGGTATGGGTTATGGAAAGGCATTTCATGTGTACATGTACAATGAGATACGCATTATTGAAAGGCGTTGTGTGTCCATGTAACTTGTGGTACGGGCTGTTGAAAGGCATTTCATGTCTAGATGTTCGATCAGGTATGGGTTGTTGAAAAGGTTGCTTGCAATGAATAACAAATTATTGGGAGAAATTGAAGGAAAAAATGAGGGAGATCAGTGGATGGAAGAAAAGAAAGACTTTTGATTCTAAAATACTTTTCACTTTGCATTAAATGTGTACAAGATGTTCACATTTTTGCCAGATGATGTTCAGTCTTGGGCAAGTTGCCATTTAGCTGGAAAGAGTGCAAAATTCAAAGTTCAAAGTAAATTTATTATGAAATTACATGCAAGGAAAATGTCCTAGCGCCTTTCCGGGTTATATGACGAATAAACTCTTCCCGGGCTTCCAGCTGGGTATAGGTATCGATTTTAAATGACATTTTAGCAGCAAACTCTGCCATCTTCATCAGGAATGATGCCTGGGGATCTCTTAGTCCGGTGGAATTTAAACCCCATTGTTCATTCTTCCTGATTAGTTAGTCCTCATTCAATCAGATTTCCGCTCTCCTACCTTGTCTACAATCAAGTTGTAGTTCTTACTCAGAGCGAGTCTTTCGCCTTTGTTAAAATTCTTTTCCTCTAGGTTTATTTCAATGGCTTCCATCACTAGATGGTCCCAAAACCCATAGGTGCAGCATAGTAATTATGTGCTGTTGAAGTCAAATCAATGGCCATTGCAAATGTCATGTTCTGCTACCTCCGATTTCTCCGGGTAACCCAAATGGATACACGTCCTGTGTTCCTTGATGTGGGTTTGCACTGTGTATCCCAGTTGGCTGATATATGCTGCTCCACATTCACAGTAAACACCAACCACCCTGAGCAGCCAGTGATATTTGACCCGCATAAGCTGCGATTTGAGCTTCCTTATGGGTTTGTGGATGGTATTAATCCATAATTTGTTCAGGAAGCTGGTGATCCTTCCAGAAACTGTGGAAATATAGAAAATATAGGCAGAAACCAGACAGTAGCCTTGGGCTTGGTGTCTATCGAAAACCCACTCACAACAGAGCAGTTGTCTCTACTTTGATTAACTGTGTGAAAACTATTTTGGATCCGGAGAGTCTCCCTGAGGACGTAAGACAATTACGCATGACGTTCCTACAGAATGGCTACAAGGTGAACGAAACCAATTGCGCCCTTAAAAGGGCCAACGGAAAAACTAGGAAACCTAACATGGAGGAGGAACCCGTCATTACCACTTGTCTTCCCTATATTTTCAAAGTTTCTGGAAGTATTGCCAGGATTTTATGGGGCCAACAGAGATTTACAAAGAGATATTTCTCACAGGTCAGTGGCAGTTACTTAAAAAGGAGAGCTCTCTTGTGCAACACATACAGAAGTTGCTGGTGAACACAGCAGGCCAGGCAGCATCTCTAGGAAGAGGTTGTGCTCTCTTGTGCGTTTGGCCATTGTACAGCGGCGTCAGCAGAGCTCTTTAAACTAAATAAAAGTACAGAAGGGATAAGCAGAGCGGCCATTGTCAGGTCTAGGCCATTGGTGAGAGTAGAAGCAACAGGGTTAGGATCAAAGGAGGCTTCAGCTCAGAAGAGGTGTTGGCTCTGTGTGAAGCGTCTCTCAAGGTTTCCTTTTTATCTTTTTTTCCTCTCTTACTGTACCATTTAAATGGCTGTGGTGTTCTTCATGCCGGATGTTAGAACTGGGAGACCCAGAGTCTCCCGGGAAACTACATCTGCGTGAAGTGCATCTGGCTGCAGCTCCTTGAAGAGGAGATTAGATCCTCAGAGATCTTGACACCCAGGAACTTGAAACTGCTCACTATCTCCACTTCTGATTTCTCTATGAGGATTGGTATGTGTTCCTTCGTCTTACCCTTCCTGAAGTCCACGAGCAGCTCTTTCGTCTTACTGACGTAGAGTGCCAGGTTGTTGCTGCGACACCACTCCACTAGTTGGCATATCGCACTCCTATACGCCCTCTCATCACCACCTGAGATTCTACCAACAATGGTTGTATCATCAGCAAATATATAGATGGTATTTGAGCTATGCCTAGCCACACAGTCATGGGCATAGAGAGTGTAGAGCAGTGGGCTAAGCACACACCCCTGAGGTGCACCAGTGTTGATCGTCAGCAAGGAGGAGATGTTATCACCAATCTGCAAAGATTGTGGTCTTCTGTTTAGGAAGCTGATGGTCAAATTGCAGAGGGGGTACAGAGGCCCAGGTTCTTCAACTTCTCATTCAGGATTGTGGCAATGATGGTATTAAGTGCTGAGCTATAATCGATGAACAGCATCCTGACATTGGTGCTTGTGTTGTCTAAAGCCGTGTGAAGAGCCATTGAGATTTGACCTGTGGTTGACCTATTGTGGCGATAGGCAAATTGCAATAGGTCCAGGTCCTTACTGAGGCAGGAGATCAGTCTAGTCATGACCAACCTCGCAAAGCATTTCATCACTGTTGATGTGAGTGCTACCAGGCAATAGTCATTAAGGCAGCTCACAGTATTCTTCGTAGGCACTGGCATAATTGTTTCCTTTTTGAAGCAAGTGGGAACTTCTGCCCATAGCAGTGAGAGGTTGAAAATGTCCTTGAATACTCCAGCTAGTTGGTTGGCACAGCTTTTCAGAGCCTTACCAGGTACTCCATCGGGACCTTCCACCTCATGAATTCCCTCATTAAAGACAGCCTAACATCGGCCTCTGAGATAGAGATCACAGGGTCACTGGGTGCAGCAGCAATCTACACAGCTGTAGTTATACTCTCCTTTTCAAACCAGGCATAGAGGTATTGAGTTCATCTGGTAGTGAAGCATTGCTGCCATTCAGATCTTGTGCCGTGAATAAAAGGATAGGAGTGCAGATAAGTGAGTGTCTGAAGAGATGGTGCAGCAATCAGGGGCATTGGTACTTGTTCTGGGGAAGGTAAGACTGTGCAGTCCATATCTTCACAAAGTGTTAATGAATATCACACTGAGCCAGTTTGCTACTGCTTTGCGGGGTGGGGGGAAGAATTGGATTTCAATTTGTTTGGCTGGGGGTGGGGGGATCTAAAGCAGAATACAGAAAGTACAGAAGCAAAAGTGGACAGAAACCAGGCTGTCAATGAACAAAACTCAATGAGAGAAGGCAGGGTAAGCTTACTAAACTGGAAAGTAGTGTTCTTGGAATATTGTGGCAAAGGACAAGGTCAAAGTGGGATTGATTGCTTTGAAAAGAGGCCACTCAACTCTAGAAGGGGCAAAATTGGATTGGAGAGATCATAAGTGCTGTTTTGGACGATACAGTAACTGTATAATGTTTGAGAAGAATGGGGACAGTGATGAGGAAAGAGAAAAGGACCACACACCCTCACAATTTTATATTCTTTTATGAGATCAACCCTCAGTCTCAGATACTCCACAGGGAATTGGTGATTTAACAACAGATGATTTAGACTGGGAGAATTGCCAATGAGTGGCACACAAACTGCCAGAGGAGACACAGGAAACTGCAGATGCTGCAACAATCTTCTGGAGGGAATCAGTAGGTCAATCAGCATCTATGGAAGGAAAGGAATTGCTGAAATTTTGGGTTGATACCTGCATCGGGACTTAAAGTGGCGAAAAAGCTGTTAGTGCTGGATACTGATAAGTAATGGAGGTCAAACTGAAAACCATTAAGGTAGAGGTGAATGGCAATTGAAACTGGAACCAAATGGATGGAGGGGAGAGAACTCAGCAGGTCAGGCTGCACCTCTGGAGGCAACATTTCGCCGAGCTCCTCCAGCATTTTGTGTATTGCTCATAACTTCCAGTATCTGCAGTCTCTTTTAGTCTCGGTGATATTGGTATCTTGAAAGGAAATACGGTTCACATCTGGGATGGATCATTCCTCAATATAATAGTAGGCAGGTATTTCTACACTTAATATCATCTAAAATCTGCTGCTGTGCACCTGGGGCTTTCCACTTACCTCTGCATATATGAAAGGTCCATCAAATGGAAGGAAAACCTTCCCCTGTTTTATAGCCTTAACAGATGCAGGTCCACATCTATACATGCCTGAGGAAAAGAATGTGGTGATGTTTAGATGTAAAACTTGCAAGCAAGCACTTAGCCAGATACTCTAAGGCATAAGTCAGGAGTGTTATTGAATATTCTTCATTTGTCTGGGTGGGTACAGCTCCAACAACTTTTAAGAAGATCAAAGCATCCATGGCAAAGTACCCCATCCACCACCTAAACATTCATCCCTTCTACTACTAGTGTATAATATCCCACAGTGTGCATTATCTATAAAATACCCTGCCATTACTCCCTGATGCTTCTCCCTCAGCAACCAAACCCAAGATGGACAAGGATAGCAGTTGCATATGAACACCACCTGCAGAGTTCCCTCTATGTCACACATCACCCTGGCTTTGAAATACATCACTCTTCCTTCAACATCACTGGGTCAAAATCCTGGAACTCCCCATCCAACAGCACTGTGAGAGCACCTTCACCAGGAGGACTGCAGTGGTTCATGAAGGCAGCTCACCTGCCACATCTGAAGAGCAATAAGGGATTGCCAATAAAAGTTTGTTTTGCCTGTGATTCCCAAATCTAAGAAAATGTATGTGGGAAGCTACACTGACTTCTTCCAAGCAGCTACCTGATTAATCCCACTGTTGTCACCCTCACAAGTATTGCCAATCCCATTCTGAACACTGCTGCTGCTGATTCACTACCTCATTGGAATCCCAGATCCTGACCAGGAATGGGTTTCCTCTTTTCACGTCTGCTTCTTTTACCAATCATCTCTCATTCTTCACCCCCTGCCACTGGAAACAATCTCCTTTCACTCATTCTGTCTAAATATCATGGTTTTAAACTCCCCATTGGATCCCTTTGATGAGAAGACCAAATCTATTTTCTTGGAGGTTGGACTGCCATATGTACACCTGACAAACAAAAGGATAAGTAATGATCCAGAAGACCCAGGTCTTGGCCCAGGATGAAACAAGTTACTGGAGGAGGCATTTACAGCTTCATAGTTGGGGATAATCCTACCAACTTCCAGCTTGTTTTCCTTCCTGGCTTCTAATAAATTCTATTTCTGGTGAACTTGCTTTCTCCTCCTGTCAGTACTGTGGAGCATGATTTAACAACAGTACTGGTACTGAGCTCATACTCAAACTTGTCAAGACAATGTTTCTTCTCCTTTCAGAGCAATTAATGGAGCTAACTTAAGTTGCCTTAAAGCAAATTGCAAGTCTAGTTCATTTCATATTGTGCAACATGGCAATTATTTCTTGGGTTCTAGATGCCGTGTGGAATTTTGACCAACGTTTTCAGGTTGAGGGGCATTTTAGGCATGAAGCAATTCTGCTCCCATTGTCCTTCCCATGTTCTTGGATGTGGTCATTGCTATGAGTGAGGAGGAGGAGGAAGCCCACATCACTGTCCACAGACCAAGTGGCTAGCTCTATAAATCATCCAATGCTAATTTCAGTCCTCTGCAAGAGGTACAAAGGGTTGAATTACCTTATTCTGTGTTGAGTAAACCTATGATCCAGCGTCCATTAGCAAAGATATCAGAGCTCAGCTGTCTTTCCTTCATTCTAGTATCATCATCATCATCCTAACACCAGCATATAGGTAGTAGTGTTGGAAAACCAACAGATGAATTCCCAGGCCTCCTTAGTTTAATTCTCCAACAGAATGAAAGCATTTAGGGAAGGCCGGAAAATCTGGGCTGACATGTTGCCGGGCTTGTAAATTTGATATATAAAACCAGAACAAAGCCTAATAAAGAAATTGTTTCCCTCTTAGACCAGGTAGAAAAATAGTGTGGCATTCACTATAAAGAAAGGAATACCCAAACAAATGAGAAACTACGTTGTAGTTTTATAAAACTCTAGTTGGACCACATCTGGAGTGTTGCATTTAATTCTGGCCACCCCATTAAGGATGTTGAGAATTTGGAGAAGGTGCAGAAGAAGTTTAACAGGAAGCTGTGTGCAGGCAAACTAAAGTTGTTTTCTCTGGAGATGGAGAGGCTGAGGGGGACCTGATAGAAGGTGTAAACAGGGTAGACAGCCAGTATCTTTTTTCCAGGGTTGCAATGTCTTACAGTATATTAGAGGGCATGTGTTTTAGGTGTGAAGGAGGGGTATAAAGCAGGTGTGCAGTCAAGGTTTTTTGACAGTGTGGCAAGAGCCTGGAATGCACTGCCAGGGATGGTGATCGAGACAGATAAACTATTATCTTGAAAGGGTCTTTGATAGGCACGTGAATATTCAGGAAAAGGAGGAATATGTATCATGGGCAGATAGAAGGGATTAAAGTGTCCTTAGTGTAATTAATTTGGCACAACATTGTGGGCCAAAGGGCCTGTTCCTGTTCATTACTGTTCTATATTCTATATTCTAAATGTGCTTAGCCTAAATCTTCCTGCAAAACTTTGGGTAAAATTCAATCTACTGCTCTGATGATATGTTCTTCTATGAGAAATCTCAAGAAGCAAAGTTTGGTGGAGATGTTCACTCAGCCATGAATCAAACAAGGGGTACATTATGTTTCTCAAGGATGTATTTTCCCGTAGTTCAATAGTCATAGGCATCTGTTTTCAGCATAAAGGTCAAAAAATAATTTCCTTTTGACTAAAACTTCAAGAGACAAACCTTCGCTTGTTTCTTGAGGTGTGGCATCCACAGCTTGCCAACCGTCGTAACCTAGTGGAAGATCTGGCCTGGACATCCAGCCCTCATTCCAGCAATGATAGTTCCTACAGTGTAATAAAGAAGACAATTGGATGCTTGAAAACCTGAGAACTAAACAAGGAACACAAATTAACATTTGGAAAAATGAACAGGATACCACACGTAGGCATTCCTTGCTGTCAGAATCTTATCTTAACTGAGAATTGAGAATAGAATTAGTAAGTATGGCTTGATTAGAAAAAGCCAAAATGGATTTGATAAAGGCAGAATGAGTTTAACCAATTTAATAGACTTTTTGATGAGGTTACAGAAAGGGTTGATGAGAAAAATGCAGCTGATATGTCGTGCACGGACTTTCAATAGGCATTCGATGAAAAGCTCCATAAGTAAAAAAGTCATCGAGGATGAATGGCAAAGATTGTAGCAGCAATTGAAAAGTTGGCTATATGATGTGAAATGAAGAGCAGCGGTGTAAATTGTGCAGAAGACACGAGCAAGGAAGTCATGATGAACCTTCATAAAATATTGGCCACATCTGTGTCCAATTCTGGCCACCACACTTCAGCAAAGGTGTGAGGACTTCAGAAGCTGCAGATGAAATGCCTCCACTGTCTATAAGGAGTTTGTATGTTCTCCCCATGACTGCATGCATTTCCTCTATGTGCTCCAGTTCCCTCCCTCATTCCAAAGATGTACGCCTTAGTAGGTTAATTGGTCACAGGGGTGTAATTGGATGGCGCGGGTTTGTTGGGGTGGAAGGGCACGGTACCATGCTGTATTTTAAAATAAAAAAAATTGCCAAGAGTTTCCAAGGGTGAGGGACTTTGGTTCAGTGGATAAACTGGGGAAGCTGGGGCTTTCTCTTTGTATCAGGAGTTGTTGAGAGGGGATCTGATAGAGGTATTTAAGATTATGAAGGTCACACACAAAGTAGATAGAGGAAGTAGAAGTCAAGAACCAGGGACACAGAATGAAGGTGCCTGGCAAAAGAACCAGATGTGATATGAGGTAAAACTGAATGGAGATTAAGCACTAGGGCAGGGGTTACCAACCTTTTTTATGCCATGGAGCCTTACCATAAACTGAGGGGTCATGGACCACAGGTTGGGAACCCCTGTTCTAGGGGGAGTAGTGAAGATAAATTTAAAAGAGAAATGGATAATTATCATAAACAAAAGAAATTGCAGAGGTGTGGAGAGCAGAACCAGTGGGATTGCTTTTGCATAGATGCAGCATGTACTTTATGGGTTGAGTTGATTTTGTAAAATATAGTGAGAAAAGAATTGTTAATATCATATGAAGGGAAATGTTGCCCTTTCACCTGGTAGTCAGAAGGTTACATATGTTGTACGACAACAAACAACAAAAAATGTCATTTAACGCCAGGTCTGCCTGAATGTGTAGTATCCTCATCAATCTGAGCGAGAAGTTCATTCACAGTAAGTATTTTATCCAGCACTGCTAGGGGCACTGTTTATGGATGAGATGTTAAACAGAAACTTTGTTCCTGTGTTTCAGGTTGTTCCTTTGAAGGACAGTAGGGGATCTCCATGAGATGGCCTGGCCAATCACCAGCCTAAAAACATTGAGACCGTGTACTTTGGCGAGGCCGCACTTCAAGTGTCGTATTCAGTTTTGGTCACCCTACTATGGTTGTGAAGAACCTGGAGATGAGGTTCTGAAACACATTATAGAAATACAAGATATATTCCAGAAATTAAGGGCTGTTTGCTAACTCTCTCAACAAGAAAATGGATGTTGTGATAGTAAGCTGAAATCAGGCATTTGCTTTCAACTACAGAAATTCAAATGTAGCAAACAGCTGGGAACAACCTGAATATATTCCAATTAAACAAGCTCATTCTCCATCTCGGGAGATGAGCTTGTTTGAGAATGCCGAACTACATGAACTCTTTGAACACAGGGAGCTCTTTTTAACTTTCAAATTTAAATATCCATGTTTTTAATTATTTAAAAATACCTACAAGTAATCTTCAGATGTTGAATAATAAAAATTAGCACAAGGTATATTAAGATTATTCGTTAATTGAAATCACATTTCAACTGAGACTTTTTTTGTCATTGGTATTTCATCTGGGGCCAAGGACAGAGGAATGCCTTGAGAAATGAGAATGAATTGGGGCAGTGGAGTAAATGACAGGCCTATAAACTCTAGTTATGAATGAGTGTATTGGAAATACCCAGCCCAGTAGATAGTATCCCCATGTAACTGATTTTGATGCAATTTCTGTAGATATTAATAATTTCAAGCACAGTTCTATTGAGTCAGGAAGTGAATCAGCCCCAGGTTAAGCACATATTTGTGCTATAAAGTAATGTTGATACACCTCTCCTGTCTTCCATTGCTGAACATCTGACCCTGCAAGTTATCTTGACATGGCCCTTGCACCTTATTGGCTCCCTGCACTGCACTTCCTCTGTAACTGTAACACTCTATTCTGCATTCTGTTATTGGTACGACCTCAATATATTGATGTGATGAAATGATCTGTAAGAATAGCAAGCAAAATGAAATTTTCCACTGTACCTAGGTACACGTGACAAGAGCAAACTACTGTGCCAATGTTTACCAAATTACTCTCTGGCTGATTAATCACAACCTGCAATGTGCACTGAAGCAGGGATTAAGAATTCAGCTCATTCCTGAATGCCAGCTCCATAGTCATGAGTATGGCCTTTGAAATGGGACACTAATCCCAGGTCTAATCACCTCCTGTGTCACGGTCGGTCAGGGGCTTCTCTAAGTTACGGGAGAATCCTGAATAAGGAGGCATAATATGGGGTCGTTTAAAACCCAGAGAATGGTGAATCTGAAACTCTCTATCCCAGAAGGTTCTGGAGGCTGATTCATTGAGGTGCTTAAAGAGAAGGTAAGTAATTCTAGAAGATCAGAGAATCACCGTAGCATAATGGTTAGTGCAGCTTGGGACGTCAGAGTTCAGAGTTCAGAGTTCAATTCCACCCCCATCTGCAAAGAGTTGGCATGTTCTTCCCTGACCATATGGATTTCCTCCAGCTGCTGCTGTTACCTCCCACAGTCCAAAACCGTACTGGTTAGGAGGTTATCTGTCACTGTAAGTTGTTCTGTAATAGGCCACAATTAAATAGGTGAATTGCTGGGTGGTGCAGCTCATTGAGGTAGAAGGGCCTATTCCACACTGTATCTCTAAATGAATAAATAAAGTAGAATAGAGGGCTCTGGGGGACTGGGACAGAAGTGGAGGAGAGGCCTGGGGAAGGGGTGGTGTATCAGCCATGATCATATTGAATGGCATGGCAGATTGGCCTTCTCCACCTCTAGCTTCCTTAGGTCCCTATGTTCAGAGAACATTGCTAGAAACAGTCCGTTTGGTTATTATCTTACTGCCACTTGTGGGATTATGCTGTGCACAAATGGTGCTGCATTTCTCTTGTTACAAAAGTGACCACGCTTTAGAAGGTGTTTCACTGGGCAAGTCAGAACACTTGGGAAGAGATGAAATATGTTGTAGAAACACAAATTCTTTCATTCTGTGTATGGCCACTGTATTTCTGCACACTTTTCTGTTCTTTCATGGCGTATGGGTCTGGCAGTTCAGGCCAACACACTTTGCCCATCCAGGGTTACCCTTACCCTTGGTAAGGATGAACTATCTAATTGATCCTTGAGCTGTTAGTTCATCAAGATCAGTACTAAGCCCGCTCAGAAGCAGTAGAGTTGGTCAAAGTTATTTTCCCAACAAAGGGTTCAGAAGCTTGTTAACGACACTGGTCGCAAAGGAATTTTGGGGTGCAAGTCCATAGCTTCCTGAAAGTGGCCAGTCAAGTCGATAAGATGGTAAATAATGTGTATGGCATGTGTGCTGTAACTGATCAGGGCATTCAGTATAAGAGTCAGCAAGTCTTGCTGCAGCCGTATAAAACTTTGGTCGGACTGTGCTTGGAGTATAGTGTGTACTTCTGGTCAGCTCATTGCCGGAAGGTTGTGGAGGCTATGCAAAGGGTAAAGATGAGGTTTAGCATGATGCAGCCTGTATTAAAGAGCATGTACTATAAGGAGAGGCTGGGCAAATTAGGTTGTTTTCTCTGGAGTGATGGAGGCTGAGGGGAGATCTGAGAGTCATTGATAGCTGGTAGTTTTTATTCCACTAGAAAGCATGCATTTAGGTTTGAGAGGAAAGTTTAAAGGAGATATGCAAGGGAAACTTGGTTTTACACAGAAAGTAGGAAGTGCCTGGATTGGACTTCCAGGGGTAGCATAGAAGCAAAAATGATAGTCATCTTTAAGAGGCTGTTAGAGATATGAATAAGGAGGGATATGGATCATGTAGACGGAAAAGAGATTTTGTTTAATTTAGCATCAGAATTGGCACAGATGTCCTGGGCTGAGTGACCTCCTCCAGTTCTGTGGTGTTCTATGTTCTGTGTTCCATGTCTTCCTTCCTTTCTCCATCTCTGTGAGGCTAGCTAATTTGGTGTAGCAAGCAGAATTTCTGCCCTTACGACTCAATATAAGGAAGACTCAGAGAGGAACATACTCACTGTCAACAACAACCTCCATTTCTACAGCAATACATACTATCAAAATGTTCCACGGAGCACATCTGACAAATTTTGCCTGTGGCAATGAACGTCATAGGTTCCCCACAGGCTAAAGAAATTCATAGTCATAGTCATACTTTATTGATCCTGTGGGAAATTGGTTTTCGTTACAGTTGCACCATAAATAATAAATAGTAATAGAACCATAAATAGTTAAATAGTAATATGTAAATTATGCCAGTAAATTATGAAATAAGTCCAGGACCAGCCTATCGGCTCAGGGTGCCTGACCCTCCAAGGGAGGAGTTGTAAAGTTTGATGGCCACAGGCAGGAATGACTTCCTATGACGCTCTGTGCTGCATCTCGGTGGAATGAGTCTCTGGCTGAATGCACTCCTGTGCCCACCAGTCCATTATGTAGTGGATGGGAAACATTGACCAAGATGGCATGCAACCTAGACAGCATCCTCTTTTCAGACATTCCTCCTCATCTCCATTCTAAATGGATGTCCCTCTATTCTGAGGCTGTGTCTCTGGTCTTAGACTCCCCAATTGTAGGAAACGTCCTTCCCAAATCTACTCTTCTGAAGACTTTCACCATTCAACAGGTTTCAATGAGGTTCCCCCTCGTTCTTCTGAATTCCGGTGAGTACAGGCCCAGAGCCATCAAACGCTCTCATATGATAAACCTTTTAATCCTGGAATCATTTTCATGAACCTCCTTTGAACTCCTGCCAACATAAGCACATCCTTTCTTAGATAAGGGGACAGGCTATACTCACAATACTCCAAATAAGACCTTACCAGCACCTTATAAACCCTTAACGTTACGTCCTTGCTTGATAGATTCTAATCCTGTCAGAAGGAATGCAAACATTGCATTTGTCTTCCTCATCACTGACTCAACCTGCAGATTAACTTTTAGGGAATCCTGCACAAGGACTCCTAAGCTCCTTTGTATCTCAGATTTTTGAATTTTCTCTCAATTTAGGAAATAGACTACACTTTTATTTCTTCTACCAAAGTGCATGACACTTCCCGACACTATATTTCATATGCCACTTCATTGCCCATTGTCCTAATCTGTTTAAGTCCTTCTGTAGCCTCTCTTCTTCCTCAACACTGCCTGCCCTCCACCTATCTATGTATTATCCATAAACTCGACCGCAAAGCCATCAATTCCATTATTCAAATCATTGACAGGTAACGTTAAAAGAAGTTTTTTTAAAAGCAAGAGAAGGAGGGTGGCAAAACAAATGGTGGTGGTGGTGAGGAATTCAAAAGCTTGAAGTGTTGGTAGCCAGAGGGACAGCCACCTGTCTGGGATTGATGAGAAGTCGGATCGAGGGCCCTGAGTATTTTCATCTTTTTCAGGGTGTATTTCAGACTTCTAATTTGCACCCCCATTTTGAGCAAGTTATAAATAGACCACCTGCACTCAGAGAGAGAGTTACCAGTTATGCACTGAAAATTATACATACCAGATCGAGTCTTTGGTTAACTCGATAATCTTCTTTCCGTTTGTATCCAGAATTATGTCAGTGCACAAATTAGCATCATTATCGTGGGCAGAGGAGAAGTTTGTCACCACTCTGGCTGGTATTCCCAAGCACCGAAGGACTGATGAGAGTCAAAATAATGCAACACATTCAACATCTTCTCAAAGGAACCAAAACTGTGCAGAGAGCAATCCTTGAATGAAATGGGTCTTAAACATGTGAATGTCATGTGAATAAATTCAAGCAGTATATAAAAATAATGCATAAAGTTGATAAAAGCCTGATGGTATGTTCTCTCAGGCTTTTGTACCTTGTGCCTAATGGGAGAAGGGAGAACAGGGAATGTTCAGGTGTTGGGCCTTCTGATATTATTGGCTGTTTTACTGAGGTAGTGAAAAGTATAGACATAATCTGTGAAGGCGAGGCTGGTCTCCATGATATGTTGAGCTGTGTCCACAACTCTCTGCAGTTCCTTGTAGTGTGGTACAAAACTAAATGGAAAAGTGAGCCATGAGGAGGATATAAACAATGGGGCGTAAAGATACCAGATGGAATGAGGAGGGAAGTGTGAAATCATCCACCTTAGTACGGAAAAGCAGAATTTTTAAAACATTGAGTGACTCATAAAAATTGGCATTCAGAACAAGCTAGATGTCCTTGTATATGAAGTACAATAAGCTAACATACAGATTCAGCAAGCAATTAGGAAGAATAAGGGCAAGAAAGACTTTATTAAAGGGAGATTGAAAACAGCAGTTTAGTTTCTAGAATGAAGGAGCTATTCTGTAAGGATGGATTTAGAAATAATTCAGCAAAATAGACAATTATTCCCTGGAGGTCCGAGGTATGAGAGATGACTTCACTGAAACACGCCAGGTTCTGAGAGGGATTGACAGAGTGGACGCTGGGAAGTGGGTTCCTCAGGGTGGAGATCTGGAACTAGTGAGCAAGTTTCTGGGACATTGAAAACTGAGAGGAGATTACAAGTTGTTAGCATACTCTTCCTTTGAGGTTGTGGGTTCCCAATAATTTGGTATATTCAGGGATAAGACCGTTAGACATTCAGCATACCAGAGGATACAGGTCCAATGCAAAAAATTTGGTGCGGAAGATTATACACAGTCTTATTGAAGGTGCAGTAGCTTCATCATTACCTGCTCTTTTGTATAGCCTCAGAACCTATAGATATTTGTCAATCGGAATTACAGCAGTATTCCCTGACAGCCCACCTACAGTACATTCTGGATGTGTATCTGTGCACGCATTTGTAGATGTACGCTTGTGTCTGACAAAGTTATACACAATTATACAGAATGGAAACAAGTCCTTCAGCCTGCCACAGCCATGCCATCAATCTCACCCCATTGACCCAGAACCCACTAAACCACCCCATCCATGCCCATCAAGCTCACCCCATGGACCCAGAACCCACTAAACCACCCCATCCATGCCCATCAAGCTCACCCCATGGACCCAGAACCCACTAAACCACCCCATCCATGCCCATCAAGCTCACCCCATTGACCCAGAACCCGCTAAGCCACCTCTTCCATGTACTTAGCCAAGTGATTTTCAAGACAGAGAGAGGAGCTAGGTTTTGCATGTGAATATGTATATGCAAGTTTGACTCTGTGCGTGTATATGCCATTTCATGTATAATCTATTTTATGCCATGATGTTACCTGCAGGTCTCTCAATCTGTGCATGCCATACTCGAATACAGACATGATTCATGTTCTTACCTGTGTTTAAAACTGCAGCAAAGACCCAGCACTGTCCGTAACACACAGGGAAACGTGTCTGGAAATAAGTCAGCAAGATTTCCACACTGCTATTCCAGGCCGTGGGAGCCACTCCGTTAATATACTCCCCATCCCAATTTCCAACAAGAACACCACCATCATCTTTTGAATTAATCTGGTCAAAGAAAATGTTCGTCAGTGCTATGTTTGACACAAGTCAGGAAAAGGAGCAGAAATTTGCCCTGGGAAGCTGTGAGGGAGATAACCAGGTGACACAGTGGCTCAGCTATTTGAGCTGCTGCCTTACAGTTCCACAGACTGGGGTTCAATCCTGACCTCGGATCTTGGTTTTCTCTGGGTGCTCTTATTGCCTCCCACATCCAAAGACATCCAAGTTAGTAAGTTATCTGGCTGTTGAAGACTGACCCTGCTATGTGTTTGATTCCGGAAGACTTGATGGAATATTTGAAGAATAAAGCAGGATCAATGTAAGATTAGTGTAAACAGGTGGTTACGGATCAGCACAGATTGATGGGCTGAGGGACCTGCTTCTGTTTGTATCATTCCATGATCTAATTAACTCCAGCCTCCCAAAAACCTTCACCCATTGCAATTCACCTACAGTTCTATGGCAAATGCCATCTCCCTGGACCTACACATATCTCTGTAGCGTTGGACAGTAACAAATCTATGTTAGGCTGTTGTTAATGGACTACAGCTACGCCTTCAGTACTATAATTAAAAACAAACTCATCACGAGACTCCTGAACTTCAACACCTCCCTTTGTAACTGTACCCTTCAACTCTTGACCAGCAGAGCATCAAAATACAAAAACCTGAGAGCATGTGTAACACACTGGGAAAGGTTTCACTGCTAATGTAATCATTGTTCTGTAGCAGCAATGTTTGGGTCATGACTAGGGATAACAGGGGCTTTGGAGTGTTCCGGCGTCCAATGAAGGGAGTGCTTTTTCCTTGTTGTGCGCCTGAGAGTGAGTTTTTGAGGTCTTCTGTTCAGCGGAAGATGGAGAGAGAAGACACCAGAATGGAGAGGTCGTAGACTTCAGGACAGAGTGGACTTGGAATGGGCCTGTGTGTCGACAAGATTTGGAGGAAATAGATAGAGAGTTAACAGACGGGAAAACTGTGAGCTCCAACATGCACATCAGACCGTTTCATTAAAATTGGCCCTTTTTTTTTAGACATGGAAACGTAGAAAACCTACAGCACAATACAGGCCCTTCAGCCCACAATGCCATGCCAAACATGTACTTACTTTAGACATTACCTGGGGTTGCCATGGCCCTCAATTTTTCTGAGCTCCACATACCTGTCCAGGAGTCTCTTAAAAGACCCTATCATATCCACCTCCACCACTGTCGCCAGCAGCCCATTCCACACACTCACCACTCTCTGCATAAAAAACTTACCCAACATCCCCTCTGTACCTACTTCCAAGCACCTTAAAACTGTGCCCTCTCATGTTAGCCATTTCAGCCCTGGGAAAAAGCCTCTGACTATCCACATGATCAATGCCTCTCATCATCTTATACACCTCTATCAGGTTACCTCTCATCCTCCACCGCTCCAAGGAGAAAAGGCTGAGTTCACTCAACCTATTCTCATAAGGCATGCTCCCTAATCCAGGCAACATCCTTGTAAATCTCCTCTGCACCCTTTCTATGGTTTCTACATCCTTTCTGTAGTGAGGTCACCAGAATTGATCACAGTATTCCAAGTGGGGTCTGACCAGGGTCCTATATAGCTGTAACCTTACCTCTCAGCTCTTGAACTCAGTCCCACAGTTGATGAAGGCCAAATACACGGTATTCCTTCTTAACCATGGAGTCAACCTGTGCAGCAGCTTTGAGTATTCTGTGGACTCGGACCCCAAGATCTCTCTGATCCTCCACACTGCCAAGAGTTTTACCATTAGTACTATATTCTGCCATCATAATTGATCTACTGAAATGAACCACTTCATGCTTATCTGGGTTGAACTCCATCTGCCATTTGTTTTCTTTACTAGCCCTATAGACAAATTAAGAATTGTAAAGCTCAATCTTGTAATTGCATATGGTGTACTGTCTGATATTTTGTGGTACTGATTTGTAACAGGGTAACACATCATGCAGCATCCACACAAATGAGATTTCACAAGTTTGGTGGGGCCAGAGACTGTCTTCCCCTAGACTAACACCGCCAGCCGAACCTGGGAGTTACACATGTACCACCAGGCTCAAGGGGAGCTTCTATGCCATTGCTATAAGACTATTAGCTGGTTCCCTTGTATGATAAGATGAACTCTTGACCTCACAGTCTATCTTGTTGTGTCCTAGCAACTTGTTCTCCACCTTCACTGCACTTCCTTTGTACTACAACACTTTATTCTGCACTCTTAATGTTTTACATTGTACTACCTCAATGCATTCTTCATCTGTATGAATGGTAAGCAAAACAAGTTTTTCACTATACCTTGGTGACAGTAAGAGGAACCAATGTAATAAGCAACTCAAGCAATAATAAGCCAGCTTAATTTAACAGAAGACAGACAGTTAAATCATGAAAAGCTCTCAATTGAGACAACATCTTGATTTCAAAATTGGCATCTTTTCTTTCAAACACGAATACTGTGCTTCTTCCTTTCCTTGTAACTTTGTAAAAGCCCTACAGCCTTCCGACTGTGTTCCTTCTCAACTTCAATAGCATCACCAGAGGCAGGTATGATTTCAATCATCGAGGCTGTAACCTTGGAAATTCTCTCCGGGAATCTCCTTATCTCAGTCTCTGTCTCCTTCTTCAAGGTAGCCCAGTAATGCAGCAGATGCTGCCTTACAACTTCAGTGACCCCTTCAATCCTGCATGGAGCTTACACACTGCTGTGACTGTCCACATTTGCTCCAGTTGCCTCCCTCATCCCAAACGGTTGTCAATTGATTATTGTAAGATACCTCCTTTTGCAGATAAAAAAAAACAATCCAAAAGTGAATTGATGGGAATGTGTGAGAGAAGATACATTCCAGGGTTACAGGACAATAAGAGAGTGAATTGGAAAATAGGCCCTGGGAGCAAACATGGTCTTTTGGGCTGAATGTCCTCGTTCTGCATCACTGTGATGATACAAGATTGTTCTACAGAATCTTGTTCCCTGACTTAGCTTTTGATCAATACACTGTTATAACTCTTTAGTGTGGCTCTGTCATATTTTGTCTGGTAATAATCGTATTAGCACAATGGGCATTAACGGTGCTAAATAAATTGGTGTTGTTGCTGTGTTCTGTTTATCTTGAAGTTTAGATCAGTCCTTAGAACATCTCCTGAGTGGTTAAACATGGAGTATTAAATTAGGCAGGTTGGGTAAACAAAGGGCATTATGTATGATAAAGCAAACTTCAATCAAACAAACCAGGAGACAAATCAAACTGCCTTCCTCATAAGCAGAGAGATTGACTTGAAACTCACTGAATAAAATTAAATGCAGTGAGGGAGTTGGTAAAGCTGATGAGGTCCAACACAACAGCTTGAGAACTGCAAAGTGGCAACAGCTTTCTCTGTGCTGTAGATGTTATCTCTGGCTCAAATTTCACTTTGTGCCATCTGGTTCAAAGAGATTTTATTCCACAGTAATAATATTCTCCTCAGGGCAGGAAGCACTTCAAAACTGTATATTTTTAAAAAGAAAAATCTTAATTCATCAAACCACAGCTTTGGCTTGAGAGTTGGAGTTTGAATGTCAAAATAAAAATGCAACCCCAAGACTGATCAGAAGAGAAGATGAGGAGGGAAATCCAGTGCTCCTACAGTATTGAATTTACTTCCACTTCCAATAGTCTTGCTGAGAATGACTCTTCTTTCTCCCTGCTCTCTGACTGAAACCTGGGAGATAGCAGAAGCCTATCAAACATGAAGCGTAGTAAAATGGTACCAAGGAATCCTATTAAAAAGAAACTAATTGTAATCATGGGCAAAGTTCTGGAGCCTTCAGCCAATCATCCCAGCCTTAGGACATCACTGCAGGAAATCTCCAAGGCAGTGTCCCAGGCCCAACTATCTTCAGCTGCTTCATCAGAGACCTTTGTTCTATCGTAAGGTCAGAAATAGGAGGAAGCCTGCTGATGATTGCATAATGTTCCATTTCATTTACGACTCCTCAGCAAATGAAGTAAGCCTTGCCGACCCATGGACAACATTCAAGCATGGGTTCATGGCAGGTAATATTCATGTCATAAAATGAGCATCAGCAACAAAAGAGAGTCAGACAACTATCCTTGTCTTTGAGTGGCGTTACCATGACCCATCCCCCCCCATTAAAATCCTGGGATCACTGTTGACCAGAAACTCAGCTGGCCTGGCCACAAGAGCAGATCAGATGCTGGCTATCCTGCAATGTGTGTCTTGCCTCCTGCCTTCCTAAAGCTTTTAGTCAACAGCCTGATAAAATAACCAGATAAATTGGCAAATTGGTTTATTATTGTTACATGTGCAATGAAAAACTTTGTCTTGCATAACATCCATACAGATAATTTACGTAAGAAGACGGTAACAGAATGCAGAATGGTGTTAGTTACAGGGAAAATGCAGTAGACTGGCAATAAGGAGCAAAATCATCGTAAGGCAGACTGTGAGGTCAAGAGTCCTTTTTATCATACTGGGGGATTGTTCAATAGTCTTATATCTGTGGGATAGAATCTATCCTTCAGCTTGGAGAGGCATGCTTTCAAAATTTTATATCTTCTGCTGGATGATTTTGTATTTTGCATGGATGAGTGCATCTCCAACAATTGTCAAGAAGAATGGTGCTATCCAGGACCAAAAACATCCTGAATTGGTACCCCACAATCCTAACATTAATTTCCCCAGCAACAATGCTCAGTGGCTGCAGTGTGTAGAGATTGCAGTTATTCATCAAAGAATGCTACCTGATGTCTAATAGCGATAGGGTCCAGGAACACATAGAAACTCTGCTCCAGGGTGAGTGCAACTGGCAGGCCTGTTAACAATCTCTCCCTCCCCCATTGTCTTCAAAACATTCACCATTGTCCTTGTACCTAAAGCGACCAAGGTAACATTTCTGAACGACTGGCGTCCTGTTGCACTCACCTCAATAAGCAAATGCTTTGGGAGGCCGATCAAGGACTACATCTGCAGCATGCTGCCACCCAAACTGGAACCCCTACAATTCGCCTACTGACACAACCGATCGACAGATGACTCAATAGCCATTGCTCTACATACCGTCCTTACAGATCTGGACAAGAAGGATGCTGTTCTTGGACTACAGTTCAGCACTCAGCACCATAGTTCCATCCAGGGTCGACAAGAAGCTCAGAAACCTCAGCCTTGCCCCTGCCTTGTGCAGCTGGATCCTAGACTTCCTGTCAGATCGCCAGCAGGTTGTAAGAGTGGGCTTCCTCACCTCCACCCCTCTGACTCACAATACAGGAACCCCTCAGGGCTGTATACTAAGTCCCCTCCTTTACTCTCTGTATACTCATGATTGAGTCACCACCCACATCTCTAATCTGCTAATTAAATTTGCCTACATTGATTGGCCTAATCTCAAACAATAATGAGGTGGCCTGTAGGGAAGAAGTCATCTCTCTGACACAGTGGTGTCAAGAAAACAACCTCTACCACAATGTTGCAAAAACAAAGGAGTTGGTTGTGGATTACAGGAGGAATGGAGACAGGCTAACCCCTATTGACATCAATGGATCTGGGGTTGAGAGGGTAAACAGCTTTAAATTCTTCAGCATCTACATCACTGAGGACCTCACGTAGTCTGTACACACCAGCTGTGTGGTGAAAAAGGCACAACAGCACCTCTTCCACCTCAGACGGTGAGGAAGTTTGGTGTGGGCCCCCAAATCCTAAGAACTTTCTACAGGGCACAATTGGGAGCATCCTAACTGGCTGCATCACTACTTTAAATGCAGGACTCTACAGAGAATGGTGCAGACAGCCAGCGCATCTGTAGTTGTGAACTTCCCATGATTCAGAACATTTACAAAGACAGGTATGAAATGACTGGGGACCCAAGTCACCCCAACCAGAATCTATTCCAGCTGCTACCATCCGGGAAGCGGTACCACAGCATAAAAGCCAGGACCAACAGGCTCCGGGACAGCTTCTTCCACCAGGCCATCAGACTGATTAATTCACACTGATTTGAGTGTATTTCTATGTTACATTGACTGTTCTATTCATTACAATTTATTATAAATTACTATGATTGCACATTGCACATTTAGACAGAGACATAACATAAAGATTTTTATTCCTCGTCTATGTGAAGGATGTAAGAAATAAAGTCAATTCAATTCTGCAACTTTCTTGCCAAGTTATACATTGTCTGTGCTGGATCTAGAGCTTGAAACTCCTTCATCACCCAAAGTGCAGCAGTTCATGAAGTTAACTCACTGCCACCTTCTCTTAACTAGGGATGGGAAGCAAACATTGGTCTTACAAGGATCACTGAAGTTTTAGGACTAAATTAATAAAAATCAGTCCTCTATGTTGCAACTCTATTACAGACTCAATAAATGAATGCAGACTTTGTGTAATATCTGTGTTGATTGTAGACACAGAGGAGATATCAGGGGTAATTTTTTTATGCAGAGTGGTGAGAGTGTGGAATGGAGGTTGTGGAGGCAGATACAATAGGGTTACTTAAGAGACTCCTGGACAGGTACATGGAGCTGTGAAAAATAGAGGGCTATGGGTAACCCTAGGTAATTTCTCAGGTAAGGACATGTTCGGCACAGCTTTATAGGCCGAGGGGCCCGTATTGTGCTGTAGGTTTTCTATGTTTCTATAACACATTAAAGCACTGGAATCGGATCAGAAGATCCACCACTTCCCTTATTATTGTCTTTATGTAACTTGTGAACTTCTTAATTTCGTAGAAATAGAATATTTAGTCTCCCCAAATCTTCTCCATTTCTCACTAAATCCCAATTAATCTGAATTAAATAATCTAAAGGCACAAAATAGGATAATTAGAAAACAGGTCAACAGATTTTTCAGCACTTATTTCAGTATGCAAATTGACCAGGGCCTTTAAAAGTCACTTAGTGTTTAATATTATGATCATTTTGGAGTTGCAGAGGAGCACAGCAGGTAGTGCTGCTACCTCAAATCCCCTACAGCCTCAGTGCAATCCTGACCAGGTGGTGTCTGCATGGAATTTGTATATTCTCCCTGTGGCCATGTGAGTTTCCCCCAGATTTTCTGGTTTCCTCCCTCATCAAAAGATGCGTTAGTTGGTAGATTATTTGGTTAATGTTGATTATCCCTCGTGTAGATGAGTGTTAGGAGAAGCAGGGAGTTGATTGGTATGTATGAAAGAAGATGTTTTAGAAAAACAAGTGGAAAAGTGGGTCAAATGGGACTGCTTTATGAACTGGCACAGATTTGATGAGTTAAATTAAGATACAGATTTAGATTTATTTATCACACTTTCATCGAAACATACAGGGAATGCATGGTTTGCATTACCAACCAAAACACCCTAAGATGTGTTGGGAGCAGCCTACAAGTATCACCTCACATTCCATGACCTTATTCTATGTCTTAAGGAGATATGACCAATGAAAGGCCTTTCCTGTTGAGAGAGATCAACATTTCACAGAGAAGGCCAATAGTTTTACTTTGCAGTACGTCATATAATCTCTTCAATTTATTAAACTAAAGGTCATTTTGAGAATTTTTACCTCTCTGAACCTCACCTTAAACAGTAACTTTCTCAATCATGTGATCTATTTACTTTCATATCTCTGTATATTTCTCTCTCTCTCTCTCTCTCTCTCTCTGCCTCCCTGATCTTACTCAGCAACAACTTACTGTGCTTAACCCCTTAGAAAATCTGCAGGTTTCCTCTTTCAGCAGCAGAGACTTACACAGCATGGAAACAAGTCCTTCAGCCCAGCTGATGCATGCCAACTAAGGTTGCCATCTCAGCTATTCCCATGTGTCTGTGTGTGGCTGATACCTCTCTGGACCATTCCCACCCATGTAGCTTTCGAATGTTGTCAATGCATCCATTTCAATCACTTTCTCTTACAGCTCATTTCATACCATAAACATGAGAAATTCCGCAGGGCAGGCAACATCGATGGAAATGAATAGATTGTCGAAGTTTTGGGCTGAGACCCTTCTTCAGGACTGAGAAGGAAGGGGGAAGATGCCAGAATAAAAAGGTGGGGGAAGGGGAAGGAGGTGAGCTGGAAGGCGGGTGGGGAAGGTCAAGGCTGGAGAAGAAAGAATCTGATAGGAGAGGAGAGTAGACCATAGGAGAAAAGGTAGGAGGAGGTGGTCAGGGGAAGAGGTAAGGGTTAGAGTGGGGAATAGAAGAAGGGGGAGGGAAATTAGTTTACCAGAAGGAGAAATTGATACTCATGCCAACAGGTTGGAGGCTACCCAGTTGAAATAGAAAGTGCTCTTCCTCCTCTCTGAGGGGATGGGAATGGGAATTAAAATGTTGGCTACTGGGAAGTCCAGCTTGTGGTGGGTGGTGCAGGGGTGCCTGATGAAGCAGTCCCCCAATTTTCGAAAGATCTACCAGTGTAGAGGAGGCCGCATCATGGACCACCGGACACAATAGACCACTCCAGCAGGTTTGCAGGGAAAGTGTTGCCTCACCTGGAAGGACTGCCTAGGACTCCGAATGGAGGTGAGGGAGAACATGAATGGGCAGGTGTAGCACTTAGTTCACTTGTAGGGGTAAGTGCTGGGAGAGAGATTAGTGGGGAGGGACAAATGGGCAAGGGAATCATGGAGGAAGCAATCCCTGTGGAAAGCGGAGGAGGGTAAACATACATTTAGTGGTATGCCCCTTTAGAGATGACGCAGTTGCAGACGATGAGGTGTTGGGTGTGGAGGCTGATGGGGTGGTAGATGTGGACAAGAGGAACTCTATCACCTTAAAGGCTGAGGGGAAATGGGGTGAGCAGGGATGTTTGGGAAATGGAGGAGATGAAGGTGAGAGCAGCATCAATGGTAGAGGGAGGGAAACCCTGTTCTTCAACGAAGAGGACATCTCCAATGTCCTGGAACGGAAAGCCGTATCCTGGGAATAGATGCGGTGGAGGCAAAGAACTAGAAAAGGGAACAGCACTTTTACGGGGGACAGGGTGGGAAGGGGCATCGTTGAGATAAACGTGGGAATCAGTAGGTTTATAAAAGACGGTAGTTGACAATTTGTCTCCAGAAGTGGAGACAGAGAGATTGAGAAAGGGGAGGGAAGTGTCAGAGAAGGACAAAGAAGGGCGGAAGGTGATAAAGTTGACAAGTTCAGCCTGAATGCATAGTGCAGCACCAATATTGGTATCAATGTAGTGAGGAAGAGTTGGGGAGTGTAACCAGAAAAAAACTTCGAACATGGACTGTTCTAGGTAGCCAATGTAGCTGGGACCCATGTGAGTGCCAGTGGCTACCTCTCAAGTTTGGAGAAAGTGGGAGAAGCCACAGGAAAAATTGTTCAGGGATAGGAAAAGTTGCCAGACAGAGGAGGGTGGTGGTAGAGGGGGATTGGATGGTTATTTTGTCATGAAAGAATCAGAGAACTTTGAGGCCTTCTTGATGGGGGATAGAAGTGTATAGGGACTGAACATTCATGGTGAAGATGAGGCGGCCAGGGCCAGGGAATTGAAAGCTACTGAGGAGATTGAGGTCATGAGAAATGTTGTGAATGTAGGTGGGAAAGGACAGAACCAAGGGGGATAGAATGGAATCAAAATATGGCGACATGAGTTCAGTGGGGTAGCAGCTGGCAGAGACAACAGGCCTACCTGGACAGTTGGGTGTGTGGATTTTGTGTAGGAGGTAGAAGCCAGCAGTGTGGATCAAGGGATCCTTGACCTTGGTGGCAGTGGATGTGAGTTCTCCAGAGTGGATGAGGTCAGAGATGGTGTCAAATACAGTTTCTGATGGTATGGAGTGGGGTCCTCTTCAAGGGTAGGTATGGGGAGGTGTCTGAGAGTTGCCACCTGGCCTCAGCAAGGTAGAAGTCAGTGCACCACAGTGTAACAGCACCCCTTTGTCTACGGGTTTGATGGCAAGGTTGGAGAGAGAGGGGGGCAGTGTGTTCAGATGGAGTAAGGTTCAAGGAGGAGGGAGGAATGCTGAAGTCATGACCATTGATGTCTCAATTCATACCACTCTCTGTGTCAAAATGTTCCAAATGCTCAAGTTCCTATCAAATGTCAACTGTGCCATCCAGTTCTTTACTCCCCAGCCCTAGGAAAAAGACTATGCCAACTGACCTTACATAAGCCTCTCATTGTTTTATACACCTCTACATACGCTGATGTTGATTCTTAAACTTCTTGGTAAGGATGCTTCTTACAACTTAATTAAGCCTTTTAATCTGCCCAATATTGTCTTAGGTAGCTTGGTGTCAAATTTTACTTGCAATGAATCTTGGATCTGTTGAGGGATCTATATTGCTCGATGTGCTAAAGTCATTATTATAAATGGCAAGTTGAATGCATTGAAAAGAACTGGGATCATTACAAAGTCACTTTGCATATGGTGCTGGGATGGAATATTAATCAGCAATTCTCCTGAATAGAAAATGTGAAACCAGACTCCATTGTCTGAAAACCTTTGGCAGAAATGTTTATTTGCATCATTTTTACAGAATATCTCACCAAAATGCAATCAAATTGTGAAGATGTGAATGAGCTCTAGCTTTCCGTTTTGGGGAAATACTCCTCTCACGTACTAGAAACCTCTGTGCCAACAAAGAGAACATTGACAAGTTAATGGTGGGGTTGTGTGCAGTGGAAGGAAGGTGCAAGGTAATCCAATCGACGACAGGAGGCTTGGGTCATATGCTTGGGGTACAACTGCACTGTGATCTGCAAATGAGGGAATCCATTTCCTCAGTGCTGCTTCACTAACTGAACTGAAACAACAGACTCTCTCCACAAGGATCAGCAATGCAGTGGTCATATGAATATTTGAGGATACAGTTGTGGATCAAAAAACAACAAAAGATTGTTAGCAGCATTACGAAAGCTTTATCTCACCTCCAAATGGTTATAAAAACTTAACATTCTCACATTGTCCTCTTTCAAGCCAGTGACAGAGACACCTTCTTGTGCCCTGGAAGGGAGTGGAAGGAGGGGTGGAGTTTCACTTCTGGGGCCCACTGTTACAACAGTGTTAGAATTTTAATTTCTGGAGCCAGTGAGGTTATGGATGTGGGAGAAAACTCCTTACTTGTCGGCTTCATTTGAGCTGCTAGCAGGTCTTTTGGCAAACTCTTTCTTCTTTCATAGAAGAACAGCTACATGCCCACATACAATTGCAATGTTCTCTTTCTCCTGCCCTCTGTATATTTATAACTTACCATGGCTGATGCAACGCGGCACACTTTGATTGGGCACCCTCTTGTCTGCAGAGGCATCTGGGCCCTGTCCATTATGTAGATACACACATCCAATATACTCCTTTCAAACTAGATGAAATCAAGAGGGCAGACAAGTGATTATAATATGAAAAGGCAATCAATTTCTATTAGTATAATATTACTGTCAGTGTAATAATACTATCAACATAATATTACCACCCTAATCAGCATTAACTTGGTTTCTCCCTCCACAGCTACAGCCTGATGTTGGTAATATTTTCCATTTTCTCTATTTTATAACAAATTTCTACCAGCCATACTATTTTTCTTCTTTGGTATGTTGTTAATATTGGTGTGTTTCCTCATTTATTCTATATTCCTAGAGCTAGGAATTATTTTCATAAAAGGAAATAGATTAGTCTCATTTTCTGGGGAAGAGTGATCATAATATGAAAGAAATTTACATTTAATTTGACACCATCAAAGCAAGGAAGGATAGTATTTGGCCTGAGAATTTGGAGGACTTTAGAAACAGAAAATAACAGTAAAATAATTGATCAAGCAGTAGGAATAAAAACAGTAAGTTTTGGAAACCCTCAGCAGGACAGGCAGCATCTGTGGAGAGGAACAGTTAACATTTCCAGTGGAAGATCCTAAAGCAGTATTGTTAGAGTGAGCCCCAGTGTTGATGCCACACTGGTCCAATCATTTCTTTGATTCCCACCATGCAATCGCTCAAACAATTATCCAGGTAAAGAAATTCTTTTGGGCTTCTCCAAGTCTAGCGAAACGTGTTCACAAACATGTTCTCTACACCAGAGAAACCAAAGACAGATTAGGTGGTTGCATTGTGGAGCACCTGAGTAAGAAAATTAAATTTAAGAAGTTAAATAACTTTTAAAAAGCTGTAGATGCTTGAAACTTCTGGAAATAATCAGCATCCATGGAGAGAGAAACAGAATAATATTTCAGATTGTTGAGAATGAGAAAAATTAGAAATCAAGTATGTTCTGATTCCTGTAATATTGTCCTCATCCAGAGGAAGAATATTGCTCTCTAGATCCACAACTTTCATCCCAAGACATTCAATCTATCCTCCATACTGTCTGTCACTTCAACATGAAGTCACCACACACATCTCCTCTCCTCCCTTTTCAATATCAGAAGCAACTCTGTTCTTGGTTTATGCTTTCCACTCTGTGAACACTCCTCTTCTTCCAGCATATTGCCATGCAAACAAGAGAGGCAGACTCTTCCCCATCACCTCATTCCTTCCCACCATCCAGGGACACAAACTGTTTTTCCAAATGAAGCAGCAATTCACATGTCCTCTTCCAATCTAGTGTCCTTTATTTGATGCTTGCCCTGGAGAAACAATGCCAATTTGCAGAACTACTCATTTCAGACAGCAAGGATGGCCCTGAATTTCACTTGCATATTCAGTTGTCTGTCCCACTTCCATACTGCCTTTAATCTCTTACATCATTGCAACAAAGCAAGGTCAAGGAACAGCTCCTCATTTCCCAATTAGGTTCAGTAGCCCAAGGAGCCAATATTGAATTCAGATAATGAGGATCCCCAGCACATATCATAAAAGCCATGTATTGTACTGATACTGTCTGGCCTGTTGGGTGTAGAATGTAGAACATAGTCCATTGCCAGCATAGTACAGGCCCTTCAGCCCACAATGTTGAACTGACCTTTTAACCTACCCCACAATCAATCTAACCTTTCCCTCTTACATAGCCCAATATTCTCCATTTTCTTTCATATAGGAACCTATCTAAGAATCTCTTAAAAGTTCCTAATGCATCAACTTCTATGACCACCCTGGCAGTGCATTCCAGACACTTATCATTCTCTGTGTGAAAAAACCCTTCTTATGGCATCTCAACCAAAGCCTTCTTCCATTTACCTCAAATGAATGTTCTCTGGTTTTGCCATTGCTGCCCTGGCAAAATGAGGGACCGGCTGCCTACTCTATCTATGTCTTCTGTAATCTTATTCACCTCTATCAAGTCACCTCTCATCCTCCTTCACTCCAGAGAGAAAAACCCTAGCTTGCTTAACCTTACCTCATAAGACAAACATTCAATATTCTTTTTTTCTCACTTGCTCAGCATTTAATACCATCATCAACTCAAAACTAATCAATAAGCTCCAGGACTTTGGCCTCAATACCGCCTTGTGCAATTGTGTCCTGGACTTCCTCACTTGTAAACCCCAGTCAATCCTCCCTGATCATCATCAGTACAAGTGCACCACTAGACAGTTTGCTCAGCCCCCACCCTACTCACTTTACACTTATGACTGTGTGGCTAAGCATACCTCCAATGCCATATTCAAGTTTGCTGATAACACCATTGTTGTTGGCCAAATCAAAGGTAGTGATGAATCAGAGTTGAAGAGGGTTAGCAATTTAAAGTTTCGAAGTATTACAATTTCAGAGGATCTGTCCTGGGTCCAGCATGCAAGTGCAGTTGCAAAGAAAGCAGGGCAATGCCTCTACTTCCTTAGGAGTTTGCAGAGATTTGGCGTAACTTCTAAAACTTTGACAAACTTCTTTAGGTGTGTGGTGGAGTGTATACTGACTGGCTGCATCACAGCCTGGTATGGAAACACCAATGTCTTTGAAAGGAAAACCCTATAAAAAGTAGTGATCCAGTCCATTATGGGTAAAGCCCTCCCCACCATTGAGCAGACCTACATGAAACACTGTCACAGGAAAGCAGCATCCATCGTCAGGGATCCCCAGTACCCAGATCATGTTCTCTTCTTTCTGCTGCCATCAGGTAGAAGGTATTGGAGCCTTATGTCTCGCACCAGCAGATTCAAGAACAGTTACTATCCCTCGCCCTTCAGGCTCTTGAACAAAAGGGGTTAACTACACTCAGCTTCATTTCCCCATCCAATGAACTCACTTTCAAGGACCCTTCATCTCATGTTCTCATTATTTGTAGCTATTTATTTATATTTGCATTTGCACAGTTTGTTGTTTTCTGCACTTTGGTTGATCTTTCATTGATCTGTTATACTTAGTATTCTAGAGATTTGGTGAGTCTGCCCATAGGAACGTAAATCTCAGGGTTGTATGCGGTGATACAGTATATGTACTTTGATAATAAATTTACTTTGAACTTTGAACTTGTACCACCTAGTGGATACACTGCAGCAGCTAACCATGATTCCTTAGGCTGTACATTCCAGCTCAGCTCAGACAGCTCAGACAGCAACAGAAGCATAGGGGTCATCACCAGATGAAGGTTGCTCGAGCCGCACTCAATCCTGACCTGGAAATATATCTCCATTCCTTCACCACTGCGAGGTCAAAATCCTGGAAGTCCCTCCTAAAAGTATCATGGGTGCACCCACAACTGAAGGTCTGTAACGATTCAAGAAAACAGCTCAACACCACCTTCTTGAGGGCATTCAGAGTCGAACAATGCTATGCTGGCTCAGCTCAAGATTCCTCAAATTAATATAAAACTAATTTCCCTGTTTTTTATCTCACAGCTTCCAAATTTTGTTTCTCACCCCTCTTCTCAGTTAGACCATAAGACCACAATAAGACAAAGGAGCAGAATTAGGCCATTTGGCCCATCAAGTCTGATCCGCTATTCAATCATAGCTGATCCTTTCCATACACCCCCCACCCCCACCACTGCATTCCCCACCCTTCTCCCCAAAACCTTTGGTGCCATGGCCAATCAGGAACCTATCAATTGCTGCCTTAGATACACCCAATGACTTGGCCTCCACAGCTGCCTGTGGTAATAAATTCCGTAAGTTCACCACCTTCTGGCTAAAGAAATTTCTCCACATCTCTGTTTTAAATGGATGCCCCCCCTCCCCTGAGGCTGTGCTGTCTTGTCCTAGACTCCCATACCATGCAAAACATCCTTTCCACATCTACTCTGTTGACATATACTCTGTCAACATTTGAAAGGTTTCAATGAGATACCCACTCATCCTTCGAAATTCCAGTGAGTACAGACCCAGAGCCATTAAATGTTCCTCGTATCATAACCCTTTCATTCCCAGAATCATCCTTGTGAATCTCCTCTGAACCCTCTCCAATGCCGGCACATCATTTCTTAGATGAGGAGTCCAAAGCTGTGCATAATACTTAAGCTGAGAACTTAGCAGTGCCTCATAAAACTTCAGCATCACATCCCTGCTCTTGTATTCTAGACCTCTTGAAATGAATGCTAACATTGCATTTATCTTCCTCATCAACGACTCTACCTATAAGCTAAGGTCAGTGTGGACATGGTGGAAGATTACAAATATCTGGAGATACGAATTGACAATAATCTGGACTGTTCAAAGAACACTGAGGCTGTCTACAAGAAGGGACAGAGCCGTCTCTATTTTCTGAGGAGACTGAGGTCCTTTAACATCTGCCGGACGATGCTGAGGATGTTCTACAAGTCTGTGGTGGCCAGTGCTATCATGTTTGCTGTTGTGTGCTGGGGCAGCAGGCTGAGGGTAGCAGACACCAACAGAATCAACAAACTCATTCGTAAGGCCAGTGATGTTGTGAGGATGGAACTGGACTCTCTCACGGTGGTGTCTGAAAAGAGGATGCTGTCTAAGTTGCATGCCATCTTGGTCAATGTCTCCCATCCACTACATAATGTACTGGGTGGGCACAGGAGTACATTCAGCCAGAGACTCATTCCACCGAGATGCAGCACTGAGCGTCATAGGAAGCCATTCCTGGCTGTGGCCATCAAACTTTGCAACTCCTCCCTTGGAGGGTCAGACATCCTGAGCCAATGGGCTGGTCCTGGACTTATTTCATAATTTACTGGCATAATTTACATATTACTATTTAACTATTTGTGGTTCTATTACTATTTATTATTTATGGTACAACTGTAACGAAAACCAATTTCCCCCGGGATCAATAAAGTATGAATATGACTATGACTATTACTATGACTATGAAGTTAACTTTTAGGCTGTTCTGCACAAGGACTCCCAAGTTCCTTTGCATCTCAAATGTTTGGATTTTCACCCCGTTTATAAAGTAGTCTGCACATTTATTTCTTCTGCCTCTCTCCTTTCTTAAAGAGTGGAGTGACATTTGCAATTTTCTACTCCTCTACAACCATGCCAGAGTCCAATGATTCTTGAAAGATCATTACTAATGCCGCCACAGTTTCTACTGTTACCTCTTTCAGAACCCTAAGGTGCAGTTCATCTGGTCTGGTCTGGTGGCCTGACTTATGTACCTTTAGATTTTTCAGCTTTTTGAGCACCTTCTCTCTTGTAATAGTAATTGCACTCACTTCTCTTCCCTTATACCCTTCAACAACTGGCACACTGCTAGCGCCTTTCACAATGAAGACTGAAGCAAAATTCTCATTTAGTTCATCTGCCATCTCCTTGTCCCCCGTTATAATATTTCCAGCCTCATTTTCTAGCGGTCCTATATGCCCTCTCATTAATCTTATTTTTTGTATACTTGAAAAAGCTTTTCCTATCCACCTTGATATTGTTTGCTAGCTTGCTTTCATATTTCATCTTTTCTCTCCTAATGAGTCTTTTAGTTGCTCTCTGTAGGGTTTTAAAAGCTTCCCAATCCTCTATCTTGCCTCTATTTTTTGCTTTATTGTGCCTTCTCTTTTGCTTTTACAGTAGCTTTGACTTCCCTTGTCAGCCATGATTGCACTATTTTGCATTTGAGTACTTCTTTGTCTTTGGGAATACACCTATCCTGCACTTTCCTTATTTTTCCCAGAAACTCAAGCCATTGCTGCTCTGCTGTCATCCTTGCCAGCATTTCCTTTCAAATTACTTTGGCCAACTCCCCCCTCATACCACTGTAATTTCCTTTAACTCCATTGAAATAATGCTATGCCAGACTTTATTTTCTCCCTATCAAATTTCAAATTGAACTCAATTATATTATGATCACTGACTCCTCAGGGTTCTTTTATCTTAAGCTCCCTAATCGCCTCCGGTTCATTACATAACACCCTATCTATTCTCACGGGAAGGGTTGTTAGAGCTGTTGAGGGAGCGTTTAAAATACCTTGGCAGGGGAACGGGAAACCAACCACAGGCAGATAGTAGGCTCAATGACAAACTACTCTAAAAAGCCATCTCATAGGCATCCAATAAATGCACTCTCTCGGGATCCTTTACCAACCTGATTTTCCCAATCAACCTTCATGTTAAAATCTCCCATGGCTGTCATAACATTGCCCTTTTGACACACCTTTGCTATTTCCTGTTGTATTCTGTAGTCCACATCCCAGCTACTGTTTGGAGGACTATATATAACTGCTATCAACGTCCTTTTAGCCTTGCAGTTTCTTAACTCAACACACAAGGATTCAGCATCTTCTGATCTGATATCACATCTTTCTACTGATTTCATGTTATTCTTTGCCAGCAGAGTTGCTCCACTCCCGCTGCCTATCTTCCTATCTCTCTGATACAACGTGTGACCTTGTACATTCAGCTCCCAACTACAACCATCCTTCAGCCACAATTCAGCAATTGCCACATCATACCCAACAATCTGTAATAGTGCAACAAGATCATTCACCTTGTTTCTTATACTCCGTGCATTGAGATATAGCACTTTGAGAACACTGTATTTGCTACCCTGTTTGATTCTGCATCCCTAATGCACTGATACTCACCTTGCTGGCTGCAATTTTCTCCTGTTATCTGCCGGCCCTTCCTGACAGTCTGACTACAAGCTATCTTTGTTTTTTCACCATCCGATCTATTCTGAGTCCTTTCATTTCAGTTCCCATTCCCCTGCAAAATTAATTTAAACCCTCCCCAACGGCTCTACCAACCCTGCATCCATATCTTATAAGTCTCTTGTGCGGCACAAATCTCTTTCCAATCCATGTTTTTTAAATGTTGTTATTGTACCTTCCTTTACCACATATCCTGGCAGCCCATTCCATACATACACCAGCTTCTATGTGAAGAAGTTGTCTCTCAGGTTCCTATTAAATCTCTCCTCTCTCATGTCACCTCTCCGGAGATGCTGCCTGACCTGCTGAGTGTTTCTAGCCATTACTGTTCACCTTTCTGTAACTGAGAACTCCTTTTCTCCTTCCTTGATTGTGAATGATTTTGGGTTTCAATATAGATAATAGATGTTTATTAAATGAATGCTGCAGCTGGATGAACAGAGTAGACAGACCATCTAAAGGAGGAGCTTACCTGTCCAAAAATCCACGATCTGGTTACTATTTCTGTAAACTTCCCATGGTAAATGCAGCCAATATCATTTAAGACATACTCCTCTCTTTCAGCAGCATCACTGAGATACACAGAGTCCTCTGGATCACCACCACAAGTCCAACCACAGGTACAGAACAAAACAGACAGAATTTTGGAAGATTAGTATGTTGAAGGGCGATGTGTAATACAGCTAAGGATGCATGGTGAAAAATACCTTTCATGCTCACAAATAACATTTAACATAGAAAATACTGAATCATTTAAAAAAATCCAAACCATTATCTTCAGCTTTGGAGCTCAGTCTTCGAAGACTCTGACAAACACGTACAAAAGTACAGTGGAAAGCACTCTGACATGGCCTGGTTGTATCATGGCCTGGTATGGACACTCCAATGCATAGGAAATCAAGAGGCCACAGAAAGTGGTGGACTGAGCAAGTCCATGATGGGTACAGTTCTCCCCGCCATGGACATCTACAAGAGACAAAGTCTCCAGAAGACATTCTTCAACAGGTACTTCCTCCATCTGGGACATACCCTCTTTTCAATGCTGCCATCGGGCAAAATATGCAGGAGCATGAAGACCCACACCTCAAGGTTCAACAACAGCTTCTTCCCTACTTCCCTACTTGGACCAAAATGAAAAACCATAACACAACCTCAGACTATATTTCCTTTACTCCCTCTCAACTTGTTAATATGTTTATTTTGTCCTGTGAGTTATGTGCAATTCCTATTACTTTACATTTATGTTAATGTTAATGTACAGTATGTTTATTATGTTTGTAATGTACTTGCTGCTGCTTCAAGAAGTTAATTTTCATGGCATTTATACCCCGGATATATAAGCCTATGACAAAAATCTTGAACTTCAGAAAGTACAGGCTGGAATTAGAGAGAAGTTGTCTCCAGCTCTGCTGCTGTCGGTACCCAAAGAAGCAAGCTTTATATAGCATCACTGACCAACCATGCTCGCTGCAAGCTGTTCGAGTACATGAGAGGTGGGGAATTTCATCAGCCGCTGCTCCTTAAAAATCAGTGGAAAAAGATACAAACATGCACTCAAGCTTTCAACTCTTTAATATGATCAGAGACTGGCTTAATGAAACACACTGTATGGTAAGTATGTTACAATACCTTCACACCAAGGGTTAAAGATGAAATAGATATCTGTTGCTTTATCTCGAGCAGTTCTGCGGATTCCAAAAGAGGTCATGATGGCAACGTACATTCTGAACCTTCCCATGATACAGTCTGCAGGAGACAAGACTGTGAGGATCAGGTTGTTTTCCCAGGCAGACTTCACTTTGGCTCCCCATTTCCCTTTCTCCAACTCCCTTTGTATGTAAATTGGAATGTAAGTTCCTTTGGCAATATTTGGATAGCGACCTGGATGAAATATGACAAACAGGAAGTATAATTTCAAGATTGTGCATTACCCAAGTAAGGATCCATCATGAACTATGGTATACAATGTGGCGCAGTGTTTAATAATCCAGAGGTCTGTTCAAATTCCTCCATGACAGCTGTGGAATTATGTTAATGGTAATAAATAAAAAAGCCAAACAATCATTTTTAAAAAGACAAAATGGTTCTGAATTGACTGCCAGAAAAATGAAAACTGCTACACTTCACTGTGGAAAAATGTTTCCATGTCCACAAATTTGGTTGACTCATATATGTCTGAGGAAATTACCTAGCTAAGTTAAAGGACAAAAGAATGACCAGGAAAAAAGTAGGGTCCATTAGCAGCAACAGCAATGTGTATAGGCAAGGTTATAAAAGAATACTTATCATTAGTACTCACAGACTTTGTAGTTGGAGGATTCAGTGAAGGGGAAAAGGTGAAATCCTAATGCAAGTTTCCATATATAGGGAGGAGATATTCACTGTCTTAGCAGGCCTAAAGGTGGCTAAATCCCCAGTGCCAGATGGGATTTATCCCAGGTTGCTACCTGGGGATGAGGTGGAGACATTGATCGGACTCTAACTGAGATTTTTAAACGTTTGCTGGACACAAGTGAGATACCAGATGATTGGACAGCAGCAATGTGAGCCCTCTTTTCAAAAGGACACTTGGAAAGAGGCTGGTAGTCGCAGAACTGTAGAGGAACATCAGTGGGAGAATAGGGACTGGAGTCAGTTCCGAGGGAGAGGATTAATGATCACTTGGAGAAGCAGAGACTAATGAGAGACAGCCAACGTGGCTTTCTCAAGTGCAGATCACATCTGATGAATGTTATTGATTTTTTTTAAGCGATAATGAAGTGCACTGGTTATTCAGTAAGAGCTTTAACAAGGTCCCACATCGGAAAGTGGTCCAGAATATTTAGGTACATGAGATCCATGGAGACTTTATAGATTGGATTCAAAATTGGGTTGGCATTGTTGGAGTCTGATGTTTGATCAAGTTTCTTTTGGAAGCCAAGAGAGTGGCACAAATCTTGTTGTTTCATGGTTGTTTTATTAAGCATTAATAGAACAAAGAACAGGAAGAAGCTGGTGCACCAACATGTTTAGATCTTCCATTCAAATTTGTAGATAAGAGTTAAGCAGTCAGATAACCCCTTTTCAAATAACACAATACCAAGAAGCTTCCAGAAAGAGACAAAACTATAATCACTAGGGAACACACTGAACAGGTACATGTATATAGGTAATTATATAAAATACTAGCAGATATAAATTGTTAAACTGCAACGAGAATAACAATTATACAGTCTAATCCAACATTCCACCCTTTGGTTCTAACACACACATTTAGAATCATTATATCTGAAAATTCGGAGACAGAAACACATGTGGTATCTACATTAAGTACAAAATAATCAAAAGCTACTAAAGTTATGGAAATACCAAGACATACTCATAGGATTATGTCATTGTTAGGTATATTTGTAGGCACAGTGATGTGAATTTGAACTGCACTATTAATGATCACCCTTATACAAATAAAAAGATGTAAGCTATAATAAAGCTTATCAGGACAAATATCATAGGACAACAACACTTTTGCTTCCTGAGTACTTTTGAGTGTATCTTATGAATTTGGGTTGCTGATCATGAAAATTGCCATGAAATTTCCCCATCACACGTCATTTTTTTGAAATTGCCTGTATTTGTTATTTCAATTCATAATTCAAATCAGAATAACTAATGCCAAGATCAAGGAAGGCATTTTTGTTGGTCCACAAAAAAAACAAATCAATGACAGGCAATTTGAAGAACTTCTAGTGGGACCGGAGAAAATTGTATGGAAGGCATTCAAGGATGTTGTTGAAATTTTTCTTGGCAACTACAGAGCACCAAACTACATGCAGCTGGTTGACAACATGTTTAAAGCATACAGAACCATGAAGTACATCACGTCACTAAAGATTCATTTTCTGCATTCCCATTTAGACTTCTTCACTGCCAATCACGGTGCTGTTAATGACGAGCATGGTGAAAGGTTTCACCAGAACATTGCAGTCATGGAGAAACAGTGTCAAGGCAACTGGAATCCATCAATCCTGGCTGATTATTGTTGGACATTTAAGCGAGAACCCTCAGACACTGAGTACAAATGAAAATCATCAACAAAACATTTTTAGCTTAGTTGAACTATTGCCAAGTGTCAGCAGCATTATGCAGTTAAACACATTATATTCAATGAAAGTTAATTTCTTGTTTCTCCAAACTCCTATGTGATACAGGTAGTCTGAAATTATATTTGTGTTCAGCTTCAAGTGGTCTATCATAAACAAAAAAATTTCTGAGGAAGCAACACTTTTAAAGAAACTTGTGTGTTAGTACCCATTGCAAGTAGAGAAAATTGTCAAAAAGATAACAGCAAACTTGTTCATGTCCAGCAGATGTCAACAGAGCCAGAAGTCTTCTGGCTGGCTAGTGGTTGCTCACTGTAGCCCAGCAACATAGGCACTGGGTCAGAGGGTACTAACACATTAACCATAACACTTGTTGTTCAGTAGCTAGCGTATATCTATTTACTTTTACCTTCGACCTTCATGATTGAGTTAGCAACTAACAACACTTGATCAGGACCCAGTGATTCCTTATGTGGTTTCTTAATCAGGACCCATTCGCCAGGAATCAGCATGTGTCCTCCCTCTTTTGGATCTCTCCAAGCGATAAAAGCCTGGACAACTTGGGTTAATTTCACAAAATAGTTAACTTGTGATGAGAGGCCTAGGCAAAGCTGGTTGGACCCAAGTGCAGGAGTATCCAAGGCTGGAACTGAGACATGATGCAAAACCAAAATGAGAACAGAATACTAAACTAGACACTAAACAATAATCCAAGTAGACTAACGATTGATCTCTGAACCTCAGTTCGGATACACCTCAAAATATTGAATCCTGATGCCAAAAGTATGTGAAGAGCAAGAGGATAAGACGTGAAAGAATAGGACCAATCAAGTGTGACAGTGGGAAAGTGTGTATGGAACCAGAGGAAATAGCAGAGGTACTTAATGAATACTTTGCTTCAGTATTCACTATGGAAAAGGATTTTGGTGATTGTGGGGATGACTTGCAGTGGACTGAAAAGCTTGAGAATGTAGATATTAAGGAAGAGGATGTGCTGGAGCTTTTGGAAAGCATCAAGTTGGATAAGTCACCGGACCGGATGAGCTGTACCTCAGGCTACTGTTGGAGGCGAGGGAGGGGATTGCTGAGCCTTTGGCAATGATCCTTACATCATCAATGAGGATGGGAGAGGTTCCAGAGGATTGGAGGGTTGTGGATGCTGTTCCCTTATTCAAGAAAGGGAGTAGGGATAGCCTAGGAAATTATAGGCCAGTGAGTCTTACTTCAGTGGTTGGTAAGTTGATGGAGAAGATCCTGAGAAGCAGGATTTATGAACATTTGGAGAGGCATAATATGATTAGGAATAGTCAGCATGGCTTTGTCAAAGGCAGGTTGTGCCTTACAAGTCTGATTGAATTTTCTGAGGATGTGACTAAACACGTTGATGAAAGTAGAACCGTAGATGTAGTGTATATGGATTTCAGCAAGGCATTTGACAAGGTACCCCATGCAAGGCTTATTGGGAAAGTAAGGAGGCATGGAATCCAAGGGGACATTGCTTTGTGGATCCAGAACTGGCTTGCCCACAGAAGGCAAAGAGTGGTTATAGATGAGTCATATTCTGCATGGAGGCCGGTGACAAGCAGTGTGCCTCAGGGATCTGTTCTCGGACCCCTACTCTTTGTGATTTTTATAAATGACCTGGTTGAGGAGGTGGAGGGATGGGTTAATAAATTTGCTGATGAGACAAAGGTTTGGGTGTTGTGGATAGTGTGAAGGGCTGTCAGAGGTTACAACAGGATATTGATAGGATGCAAAACTGGGCTGAGAAGTGGCAGATGGAGTTCAACCCAGATAAGTCTGGAGTGGTTCATTTTGGTAGGTCAAATATGATGGCAGAATATAGTATTAATGGTAAGACTCTTGGCAGTGTGGAGGATCAGAGGGATCTTGAGGTCCAAGTCCATAGGACACTCAAGGCTGCTACGCAGGTTGACTCTGTGGTTAAGAAGACATACGGTGTATTGGCCTTCATCAATCATAGGATTGAATTTAAGAGCTGAGAGGTAATGTTGCAGCTATATAGGACCCTGGTCAGACTCCACTTGGAGTACTGTGCTCAATTCTGGTCGCCTTACTACAGGAAGGATGTGGGAACCATAGAAAGGGTGTTGAGGAGATTTACAAGGATGTTGCCTGGATTGGGGAGCATGCCTTATGAAAATAGGTTGAGTGAACTTGGTCTTTTCTCCTTGGAGAGACAGAGGATGAGAGGTGACCTGATAGAGGTGTACAAGAGACATAGATCGTGTGGATAGTCAGAGGCTTTTCCCCAGGGTTGAAATGGCTAGCATGAGAGGGCATAGTCTTGATGTGCTTGAAAGCAGGTACAGAGGAGATGTCAGGGATAAGTTTTTTATGCAGAGAGTGGTGAGTGCGTGGAATGGGCTGCTGGCGGCGGTGGTGGAGGCGGAAACGATAGGGTGTTTTAAGAGACTCCTGGATGGCTACATCGTGCTTAGAAAAATAGAGGGCTATGGGTAAAGCCTAGGTAGTTCTAAGGTAGGGACATGTTCAGCACAGCTTTGTGGGCCGAAGGGCCTGTGTTGTGCTGTAGGTTTTCTATGTTTCTAAAACATGGCTGCCAATTAGTGACAGTCCTGAATCCTTAAAGAGGTGTGCCAGCTATCCATATTCTGGAGAGTTAGAGCCTCTAAATCCTGGAAGTTGTGCGGTTGGGTGCTTATCGTAACATGATTGCCCACTCCCCTCCCAGGCCAACTCCTGACGGCCCTGGCTGCCGGAGAGCTGGATCTAAGCTGTCCTTTTCAGGCACCCAGCACTTCTCCTCAAGTCTGAATCCTTCCCTGTCCATGAGGAATGCTGAACACCCCAAACATCTCACCAATCAAAAATTCTTCTTAATGTGAAGACCTGTTCCCCATTGATAAACCTAGGTGGTGATGGGGCTAAGGTGCTGGTGCTGAGAAGTTTTAATTTAAAGGTGTAGAAAGTAGAATTGATCTTCAGGGTCTAGGGGAGCTGCAGGGTATAAGCCACCAGGTTTACTTTCTAGAGGACTTTGAAGGGCCCAACAAACTTTTTAGACTCCACCCAGTGTAATAAATCCTGACTGGACAGTGAGACCTGTTGCCCAGGCAGCAAAGTAGGTCCCTGTTTTCTTCATCGGTTAGCATTGGTTTCCACCTTCTAAGTAAAGGTCAGCAAAATACCTCTTGCCCTAGTCCATTTCTGTTTGCAGAGTTGGATGGGATCTTTGACTGCAGGAACCCCATCCTCGGCCTGCTGCTCCTGGAAGAGCGGATACCGAAACAGGCACTCAAACGGTGGCATCCTGCCGTGCCAAATGCTGTAAGGTATTGTGGGTGACCTCTGCCTATGTCAAATGGTTGCATCACTCGTCAGGTCTTTCTGAGGCCTGGCATCCTAGAGGTCTTTCCAAATCTTGGTTGACCCGCTCTGTCTGGCCTTTGGACTGCGGGTGAAACTCAGAGGTAATACTTGTTGTTGCCCCAGTCAGCTTCCAGAATGCCCTCCAGAAATGAGATGCGAATTGAGCGCCATGATCTGTGACAACATTCTCCGGGAATCCATGGATCCTGAAGACCTGGTCCAGAACAATTTTGACTGTCACCACTGCAGATGGTAGCTTGACCAAGGCAATGAATTTGCAGGCCTTTGTAAACTGATCAACAATTACCATGATAATGGTCTTCCCCTTGGATGGTGGCAGACCCATGACAAAGTCCATGGACATGTGTGCCCATGGTCAGTCCAGAACAGGTGGAGGGTGGAGGAGCTTTTGGGGTTGGGAATGGGGATCCTTGTTCTGGTTGCACACCTCGCATGCCTTCACATATTATCAAACTGCTTTCACCATTTTGGGTCACCAATATCTTCTCTTGATGAACTCAAGGGTCCTGGCAATCCCTGGGCAGCAGTCACTCTTGATGCATGTTCTCATTGAAGTACCTGAGACCGGACGGAACTTGAGACATACAGTCGACACGGAGGACCGTTCTTAGGAACCTCCACTTGTGCGTGGGCCTTGCAAACAAGAATGTCGATTCCCCAATGAATTGGCGCTATCACCCTGGCTTGGAACAAAATGGTGGTAGGCTGCTCCTCTCATTCGGGTTCATTGAACTGATGGAACAATGCAACTGGTTTCCGGTTTTTTTGACCTCTGTCAGGACAAAATTAAAGCAGTTAAAGAATAGAGACCACCTGGCTTGCCTGGAATTCAGTTTCTTAGCCTCCAGAATATAAGCCAGGTTCTTGTGGTCTGTCCAAACGATAAAAGGTTTCTTGGCCCCCTCAAGTCAGTGACACCATTTTTCCAAAGTGAGTTTGACCACGAGCAGCTCTCTCTTCACCTCTGCCATGGAGAAGAATGCAAACTGTTGCAGTTCACTATCCGAAGATGCCCGTTGAGACAACACTGCACCCACTCTGCCAGCAGTGGCATCCACCTCCGCGATAAAAGGAAGGTCCATGTTAGCTGAAACCAAAATGGGAGCTGTGAAGAACCACTGTTTAAGCTCTGCAAAAGCAGCTTCCGCTTCATTAATCCAAACAAAAGGACTTCTTAGTTTGAGCTGTCAGCAGAGCCGCCACTGAGCTGAAGTTCCTGATGAACTTCCGGTAAAAGGTGGAAAATTCCGGGAATCATTGAACTTGTTTCAGACTGGATGATTGTGAACAATCTCTGACTGAATCGGTTTTAGTGGGGTTGATCTTGAGGTTACCATTAGAGATGATAAAACCCAAAAATCAAATGATGGTCACACAAAATTTGGACTTCTCCAGCTTGACATAAATTCCATGGTCTAGAAGTCTCTTTAAGGTGCCCCAGATGTGAGTGACATGCTTCTCCACGGACCTCGAGAAGATTAGGATATCATCCAAGGAGATGAAACATAGAAACATAGAAAATAGCTGCTGGAGTAGGCCATTCGGCCCTTCGAGCCTGCACCGCCATTTATTATGATCATGGCTGATCATCCAACTCAGAACCCCGCCCCAGCCTTCCCTCCATACCCCTTGATCCCCGTAGCCACAAGGGCCATATCTAACTCCCTCTTAAATATAGCCAATGAACTGGCCTCAACTGTTTCCTGTGGCAGAGAGTTCCACAGATTCACCACTCTCTGTGTGAAGAAGTTTTTCCTAATCTCGGTCCTAAAAGGCTTCCCCTTTATGATCAAACTGTGACCCCTTGTTCTGGACTTTCCCAACATCGGGAACAATCTTCCTGCATCTAGCCTGTCCAATCCCTTTAGGATTTTATACGTTTCAATCAGATCCCCCCTCAATCTTCTAAATTCCAACGAGTACGAGCCCAGTTCATCCAGTCTTTCTTCATATGAAAGTCCTGCCATCCCAGGAAGGCATACTTACAGAGAGCATCCCAGAGCATGTTGTTTATAAAGGCCTGGAAAACTGCTGGACCGTTTGCGAGGTCAAAGAGCATGACCAGGTACTCCTAATGCCCCATCAGTGTGTTAAATGAAGTTTTCCACTCATCGCCCTCCTTTATGCGGACCAGATTGCATGCATTCCGCAGGTCTAGCTTCGAGAATATTCTTGCTCCGTGGAGAATATCAAAGGCAGTTTTCATGAGCAGAAAGGGGTAACGATTCTTGGCCGTTTTGCAGTTCAGCCCTCTATAATCAATGCATGGCCATAGGCTCCTGTCCTTTTTCTGTATGTAGAAAAACATGCACTGGCTGGTAAGGTGGTGGAGGGCCGAATGAATCCCATAGTAAGAGCTTCTTTTATATCCTCTTCCATTGGACTTCTCTCCAAGCCAATCAACCCTGTGGATGATGTACCAGGCAGTAGATATATAGCATCATTGTGGGGTAGATGCAGTGGAAGAATCAAGGCTTGCTGAATTGAAGAATCAAGTGCTGAAGACCTGTTCCAAATCTTTGTAGATGGAAAGGATTTGGACTGGCTTGAGTGTTGCAATGACCTATGAACCTTTCTTGAGGATGACTCCTGAGGCTCCTTAGGTGGTGGGGTGATTCAAAGTCTCCTCCATAGGTTCACAAGACTCCTTTTTTGAAACAGAGACCAAATCAGAGCCCAAATCCTCATCCGTATCCTCAGATGACGCATCCAGGACTAGACACGAAGGATCTGCATCTAAGAGCCTTCCCTTTAGTCAAGATGTAGCAGTTGGATCTCTTAGGCTTAGCTACTAAAGTTGCAGACTGATTTCGCACCTCCTTGGTTTGCTCCTGAACTGGAGATACCATCTCCCTAGTTCCAGCACACCTCCGATTCAGCAGGGTCGGGACTCACACAGTCCTGTTAGCCAGAGCCAGCATGTCTCTCCTTGAGGGCAGGGCTGGGTCTTCAGAAGGCTTCAGGTTACCCCGAACAGAAGTCTGCCCCCTTGTCAGTCCTTGGTCTCAGGAGAGACTGAGGGTTGGGACACCAAGCCAAAAACATACCCTATTACAATGACTGGACCAAGCAATAATCTTCCTTTCCTTCCAGTTCCTGGAAGGGTTATGCTGGAACAGCCAAGGGTGCCCAAGATTCAGTGGTACGAGAGGTGAGTCAATGATATAGAAACCAATGTCCTCTGTATGATCCTCTATCTTCATCCACAATACAAGTGCCTGCTGCCGGGCCTGCTCATACCCTAGTGGACATTTGCCCAGGACAGTTGTGGGCAGAGACTAGCTCAATTCCTGCAGCGGTATATCGTGCCAGTGGGCGGTCCCCAAGTCCAGTCATTCTGGTCATTGTTCAACAGGACCCTGTGCAGCAGACAGCTGGTCATTGTTCAAGGTCAGGGAGTGGAACTGCAATGTGATGAGGCTGGGCTTGGGTTGCCCTTTTGACCTCGAAGAAGTCCCACTTTCATTCTTCCAGACAATTATCGAGATGGATGGACTGGTTAATCAGAACATTTAAGTCCTCTGCTGGTTCTCCCAAGGCAAGTGTATCCTTTAGTTTGTCTTGGTGTCCATAGCGGTATAGAGAGGCCAAGGCCTCCCTCTCCCAGCCATTCTCTTGGATAAAAGATTGATACTTGAAAGCATAGTCAGCTGCTGTCTGTCTGCCCTGTTACACCTTCATCAGGCCTCCTCATGGGAGTCATAAATTCCTCCGAATCTGAGCAAATCTACAACCTTCATTCTCAGTGCACGGTGGCCCAGGCCAGGGCTCTCCCAGTCAGGAGGGAGATAATGAAGTCCACCTTTCCACACTCCATAGAGAACTGGGACAGCTAAAATTTGAACACCAACGAGCATTGAGTGAGAAAGGCACAGCAAGACCCGGGTCACCATCGAATCTCTTGGGGATCGAAAGATGTACTGGCTCCGCAGAGTGACTGATACCGTCACCCGAGTGACTCTAGCTTCCTCCTTGCGAAAGTTGACACACGGCAACCTGGAGGTCGTGTATGCCCAGGCTCCGTCGTGAAATTCTCTTGCTGTGGATGGCCACAGCGGATGAAAGACTCTTAATCCCCATTGGGTCCAGGTTGGCTAAATCATACGGTGATGAAAGAACTAAGTGAGGATGGTTGGACCCAAGTGCAGGAGAATCCAAGGCAGATAATGAGACACGATGCGAGACTGAAACAAGAACAGAATACTAAACTAGACATTAAACAGTAATCCATGTAGAACTGACAACCAAGCACTGAACCTCCATTCAGGTGCTCCTAAAATATTAAACATGGTTGCCAATTAGCGAGATGGTCCTGAACCGTTAAAGGGGCCAAGTCAGCTATCCATATTCCAAAGAGTCAGAGCTTTTAATCAGAATCAGGTTTATTATCATGTGACGTGAAATTTGTTTACTTAGCAGCAGCAGCTGGGTGCGTCTTGTAACATAACAAAACTATCCACCATAATGAGAATATCAGCTTCTCTGGGCAGGGACATAGGACACCCTGTTACCACCTTGAATGGACTTAATTTGGTTTTTTTGTTTGTGGTTGTTCTGATGTTACACTAGACCATAGGAAGAGCTGTAGGTCATGGTACGCCTTCTTCATACCTGTTGTTGTTTGATGATTCCATTCATTCCTTCGACCTTTGGGTGATGTGGACAATGAAAAGACCATTCTATGTTCATCAGTCAATGTAATTCCTGACAAACACTCCCAGTGAAACGTGTTACGTGTGACATGACAATCCCCATCTAGCAATATATTCCTTGATCAGAGTGTTTGAGTGTAGGGAGGGGGGTGGGGGCAGTGGTTTTCTTTGCTGGAGTTGCTTCCTCCCATCTTGAAAACTTGTCCACTATTCCCAGCATGCCTGAGTATCCCTGACGCTTTGGCAAAGTAATGTAGTCCATTTGTAAATGTAAAAATGGATCAGGTGGGGCAGAGCACTTAATTCAGGTTGCTTTTCTGCTGCTCCAGGATTTGTTTTCTGACATGTTATGACTCCTTCAAACGTCTGTCAAGATTGTACCCTGAACTTTGGATTACATCACCATTGGGAGAATGTGTTGATCATCTTTTGTACTCCAATGTGTCCTATGGAGTGTATCTGCTGTGCCAGATAAGGAAGCAACATACCAGTTTATGGCTAGTGCCATATATCCATGCTCTATTGCTGTTTAACCTCCCACCCATTTCTATGCAGAACTACTTTTCCTGGATAGATCATTGAGCTTGCATCTCCTGGATACCTGTGATACGGAGTTCAATTTTGTTTCCATAATTCCAGTTGTCAGGTTCACTGCTGATGTCTTCAGAACTTCCTTTGACTCATTTATTTCTTATACCCCTTCCCATGCTGCTCTTTTTACAACTCCATCCACGACTGCATCTCCACAGCTTTCCACGGTCGCCATTCTGGACTGGGTTTTACATTATAATACAGCAACTTCTGATGGCTGTTGCGTATCATGCATGGGCTCTTGTACTAGTTGGCCATTCTTGATTGGGGTTCCTACAGGCACAAGAAATCCCCTTTGTCTCCATAAGTTTCCAAAATCATGAATAACTTCAAAAGCATATCAAGAGGCAATGTAGGTATCAGCTGATCTTCCTTCTGCCAGCATAAGTTTTCCAAGTCTGATGGTGACAGGACAGTGTAGCTGATTTGCTGGACTTGCTCTATGAATGATGACATCAGGTGCCTCAGGAACAGCAGGCCATGTGGAGCACTGAGAAGCTGTTGCTTGAGAGGCTCTGTTCGTAGTCGGTAAAGTGGGTACTGAGTGCGGACATCAAAAAGTTAAAACTGGAGCAAACACAATGCTAGAAATAGCTATGGTTGCCAGGCAGGTAGCTTACATTGCTCGTAAATACAGACGCCATCCAAATATGACATTATCCAGTTTAGCAGAATAATAACCAACAGGCCACTGTAGGTCTTCATGTTTTTGTGTTATCATCTAGCCATCTTTCTCATTGATAGACAGGGTAAATGATTTACCTGTATCAGGGATTCCTAATCCAAGTGCAGTGCACAGTGATGCCCTTAAAGTTTGAAACACTTTCAGTTGTTCTTCATTAAGAATCATAGGGTTGCCTAAGCGCTTATTGCCCTACGGCAGTTTGTTGAGCAGTTGCGTAAATTTACCAAATGAATCAGTTCATGCTCTGTTCTAGTTACACAACCCAGTTGCTGGGTACTGTAGGTGGTTTTGCTGATTTAATGGCCTTTGCACAATCCACAGTGATTTCCCGTTTACCATAACGCCATAAGACCTTAAAATATAGGAGCAGAATTTGGCCATTTGGCCCATCGAGTCTGCTCCATCATTTCATCATGGCTGATCCACTTTCCTTTCAGCCCCAATCTCCTGCTTTCTCCCTGTATCCCTTCATCAAGAATCTATTAACCTCTGCCTTAAATATAACCAATGATTTGGCCTCCACAGCCACCTGTGGCAATGAATTCCACAGATTCACCACTCTCTGACTAAAAAAATTTCACCTCATCTCTATTCTAAATGGATGTCCCTCTATTCTGAGGTTGTGCTCTCTGGTGTTAGACTCCCCTACCATGGGATACTTCCTCTCCACATCCACTCTATCAAGGTCTTTCAACATTCAATAGGTTTCAATGAGAAATCTCATTCTTCTGAATTTCAGTGAGTACATCAAATGCTCCTCATGTGATAAGCCTTTCAAACTCCAGAACTTCCTTTGAACTATTTCCAATGTCAGCACATCCTTTCTTAGAAAAGGGGCCTAAAACTGCTCACAATACTCTAAGTGAGGCCTCACTAGTGTCCTATAAAGCCTCAACATTATACCTTTGCTTTTATATACTAGTCCTCACGAAATGAATGCTAACATTGTATTTGCCTTCCTTACCACCAACTCGTCCTGCAAATGAACCTTTAGGGAATCTTGCATGAGGACCCCCAAGTCCCTTTGCAGCTCGGTTTTTGAATTTTCTCTGCATTTAGAAAATAGTCTGCACTTAGTAATATCAAAATGCATGATCATACACTTTCCTACCCAGTATTCCATCAAGCACTACCTTTCCATTATCCTAATTTATCTAACTCATTTTGTAGCCTGTCTGTTTACTCAAAACTACCTGGCCCTCCACCTTTCTTTGTATTGTCCGCTAACAAAGCCATCAATTCTGTCATCCAAATCATTGACATGTAACAGGCCCAACACAGACCCCTGTGGAACCCCATTAATCACCCACAGCCAACCAGAAAAGACACCTTTTATTACTCTCTTTGCCACTTGCCAATCAGCCAATGCTTTATCCATGCTTGAATTTTTTCTGTAATGCCATCGACTCATAGCTTGTTAAGCAGCCTTATGTGTAGCACCTTGTCAAAAGCCTTCTGAAAATCCGAGTACATCCACCAATTTTTCTTCGTTTATCCTGCTTGCTGTTTCTTCAAAGAATTCCAACAGCTTTATCAGGCAAGCTTTTCCCTTGAGGAAACCATGCTGATTTTGTTCTATTTTATCCTGTGCCTCCAAGTACCCAACAGCCACATCTATAACAATCGATTCTTCCCAACCACTGGGGTCAGACTAACTGGTCTATAAATTCCTTTTTCTTGTCTCTCTCTCTTGTTGCAGAGTGGAGTGACATTTGCAATTTTCCATTCCTCCAGAACCATGCTAGCATCTATTGATTCTTGCAAGATCATTATTAATGTCTTCATAATCTCTCCAGCTATCTCTTTCACAACCCTGGAGTGTACACCATCTGGTCCAGGTAACTTATCTACTTCAGACCTTTCAGTTTCCCAAGAACCTTCTCCCTAGTAACAGCAACCTCACACACATTTGCCCCCTGACACTCCTGAACTTCCACCATACTGCTAGTGTCTTCCCCAGTGAAGAATGATGCAAAATACTTATTCATTTTGTCTGCTATTTCCTTGTCCGCCCATTATTAACCTTTCTACAATCATTTTCCAGCAGGCTGATAGCTACCCTTGCCTCTCTCTTACACTTCATATATCTAAAGAAATTTTTAGTATCGTCTTTAGTATCATTGGCTAGCTTACCTTTGTATTACATCTTTTTCCTCTTTATGACTTTTTTAGTTGCCTTCTGTTGGTTTTTAAAAGCCTAATCCTCTAACTTCCTACCAAGTGTTGCCCTATTATATGTCCTCTCTTTGGCTTTTATGTATGCTTTGATTTCTCTTGTCAGTCACAGTTGCATCATCCTTGCTTTCAGAATACTTCTTCTTCCTTGGGATCTCTCTATCCTGCACCTTCCAAATTGCTTCCAGAAACTCCATCTATTGCGGCTCTGCTGTCATTCTTGCTGATGTTTCCTTCCAATCAATTTTGACCAACACCTCCCTCAATGTTCCATAATTCCCTTTACCTCACTGATACATCTGCTTTTAGCTTCTCTTTCTCAAATTGTAGGGTGCATTCTGTCATCTTATGATAACTGGCCCCTACGGGTTCCTTTACTTTAAGCTCTCTATTCAATTCCAGTTCATTGTACAACACCCAATCCAGAATAGATGATCCCCTGGTTGGTTCAACCACGAGATGTTTGAAAAACCCATCTTGTGGTGGAAATTCTACAAATTCCTTCCCCCACCCCTTGGGATCCAGCACCAACCTGCATATTGAAATCCCCTATGACTATCGTAATGTTGGCCTCTTGACATGCTTTCTCTATCTCCTGTTGTAATTTGTACTGTTTTGAGGTCTGTATATAACTCCCATCGGGGTCTTTTTACCCTTGCAGTTTCTTAGTTCTGCCCTTCTTCATTCTACCCATAATGATTCTACACCACTTCGTCCAATGTCACCTCTTTCTAATGATTTGATTTCAATTTTACCTACATAGCCACCCCACCCCCCGGCCTACCTGCCTGCTTATCAATATAATGCGTATCCTCGGATGTTAAGCTCCCAGCTATAATCATCTTTCAACCTTGATTCAATGATGCCCACAACGTCATTCATGCCCCGGGAAATTTTCTGTCCCAAGTAAATTACTTCCCCTTGTTGTGAGAGTGCCTTGTCTAGGTTTACCTTGTGCCCTGGCAGGATATATAATCAATCAAGCAAAGCACGTCATGTTCATTCTGGTCTGCAGCCTCGGATGCAATCCGAACATCATTCACATATTGTACCACAGACAATTCAATGGCAGGTAAATCCCTCAGGTGTTGTCTCAAAGCTATGTGACTGCTGGGGAGCCGTTGTGGTAGCCTCATCCACTGGTATTGTTGACCATCAACTGTGAGAGCCAATCATGATTAACATTCAGGCACGAGTGGTATGGACCAGAATCCATATCAATAACTGTAAACCACTTAAGCGTTGGCTTCAGGGCATTGAAAATAATTGATGGATTTGCAACTAGAGGAGATAGCTTGTCAATACATTGAATGGCAACTCAGTAGTCCACAGTCAGTTGGCAGGTACCACTCACTTTCTGAACAGGCCAGACTGGATTATTCAATGGCTGTGAGTCTTAATAAGAATCCCTTGCTCCTCCAGCTGGTTAACAACAGGTAAAATACCTTCTATAGATGTTCTGGTTAGAGGATACTGCTTAGTACAAAGTGTCATCTTACCAGTAAACTCAATATGATTCATTTCCAGCAGGCCACAGTCATTTTTATCTTTCAGCCATATGGGATGATTGCTTAATTCAGATTGGGCCAACTGCATGAGTCTAACTGACTTTACCCTTTACAAACTCAAGGGTAAAGTTTAAAGTAAGCAAGACAACCATTTCAAGGGATCGCAAGACATATTTATTGTAGGTGAGGAGCAAGTTGGACCTCGACTTGTTTGCTTTGGTAGGAGTGATTCTCTGATTTCCTGCACCATATACACACTTACAGATATCTGTCAATGGTATTTTGCATCTTTGGGCAATAGATTTAGTTATACATGTTAGGTCAACTCCTGTATCCAATAGGAATTAATTTCCAATCAGTAAGTTAGCATAAATTAATGTACAAGCCATCTAGCTATTGCTCTATCAAGGCAAGCAAAGGCTGCAGGGAAGGGCCTAGTCATTTTTTTTACTGTATCAACACGTCCATTACATCCAACATTGTTTGTTGAAACTACGTTAACAAATTAGTATCTTCTGACTTTTTCAAGGCAGGGGATTCAGCTTGCTGTTGAGCTTCTTTCTGTTGTTCAGCCCATTTCCTGTGCCATCTACTTGAAGCCCAATGTCCATTCTTACCACAAGAGTGCTTTAGGCGGTCAACTTCAGAAGCGTGCCTCAGACTGAGATTGCTGTGAAACACACAATGAATTCCAGTCTAGCTTCTTGTTGATCAATAGATAACTGACCCACCTGTAGTGATCTGAGTCAGATCTTGCTCTTGTTGTTTGGCGGCACACACTAGCTTAATACATGAAACAGAAATTTCACTCCAATTCAGTTTTGTCAGCTTCACCATTTTGGCAACATCTGGTTTTAAATAAAAGCTGACTTCAAGGAGCCGTATGTAGTGTCCTCTATGTTATCTTAATTTATGTCCAGAACTTCTGAATAACTTAAAAAAGCTGTCCTGTAGTGTTCCTCATACCCCTGAAACATCCTCAGAAATCTTCTGCTTGCAGTCAGCTACTTTTCTTCAATCAGTCCACGTTGGTGCCTGTTCTTCCAACTACTTCTTAATAGCATTCCAACCATCTCTCATTCCATCATCAGCTCTGTCACTCAACTGTCTCATTTTCTGGGAAGACAACAGAGCATCCAAAATTTGGGAGCCATCATATGGGTGCAGCTTATACATGTTCTTAATATTTTGAAGCTCAGCCCAAGTTTAAACTATCTTTTTTAGGAGGTGGAATTTCCTTGGACCACTTATCAATCTTTTCCATTTCAGGTGGGTGATGGTAAACTACTTGTCTCCTAGATCAGTGGTCCCCAACCACCGGGCCGCAAAGCATGTGCTACTGGGCCACGAGGAAACGATATGATTTGGCGATAGGAGTCAGCTGCACCTTTCCTCATTCCCTGTCACACACTGTTGAGCCATTACGCATGCGAGGTCATTACCTGCGCATCATCCATGTCAGCACGGGAAGGAGGTCAACTCCTCGAGCTTGCAAATGACGGCGGGCTGAAAAGTATGTTTGACATAACATCTCTGCCGGCATTCTGGATCAAAGTCAAGGCTAAATATCCTGAGATAGCCATGAAAGCACTGAAAATGTTGCTTCCATTTCCAACATATCTCTGCAATGAATGCAACGAAAACTAAATTGCGGAATAGACTGGACATAAGGAACCCCCTTCGAGTATCGCTGTCTCCCATCACCCCTCGATAGGACCGTGTTGTTGCAGGGAAACAAGTATTCAGCCCAGGGCTCCCACTGATTCAGCAATATTGGTGCATTGCAATGATTTTATATGTTGTTACCGGGAAAATATGTGCTGTGTGTTTAATATCCAAACGTTACTTAAAATGTTATGATGTTATTGATTTATAAGTGATTTATATAACCATATAACAATTACAGCATGGAAATAGGCGATCTCGGCTCTTCTAGTCCGTGCCGATCACACTGACCTGCACTCAGCCCATAACCCTCCATTCCTTCCCTGTCCATATACCCATCCAATTTTTCTTTAAATGATAGTATCGAACCTGCCTCAACCACTTCTACCGGAAGTTCATTCAACACTTACTTCAAGCTCCCCTGTCCTCCCCTGATAATTGACTTATCACTATATTCATGCGAGAAAAATATGCACTGTGAGTTAAATACCAAATTCATTAGATAAACCCTTTCAGAAACGAAATTGAGTGGATTAGCCACTTATCACCTAGATTCCGGTCGTGATTGTAGTCTCTCAGGGTAAACACAACGTATTTGACTGCTACTCTTGTCTGTTGGCAATCCCCACCCCCCCACTCCTCACCCCTCGGGGTCAGCCGGTCTGCAATATTGTCAATAATAAACCGGTCTGCAGTGCAAAAAAGGTTGGGGACCCCTGTCGTAGATCAATCGATTCATGGAATTATATGGAGCAGAATCAGATACTCCAGCACAATTCATTCATGCTGATCAAGGAGTCCATTTCCATTAACCCATTTGCCTTCATTTGCCTCGTATCCCTCTAAACCTTTCATATCCATGAACTATTCAAATGTTATTTAAACTTTGTTAGTGTATTGTACCCCAATCACTTCCCCCCGTGCACGTACCCAACACCCTCCGTGTGAAGAAATTTCTCTTTAGGTCCATTTTATGTTTACTCTCTCATTTTAAATCTATGCCCTCTAGTTTTACACTTTCCTACCTTGGAAAAAGACTGTAACCATCCACCCTATTTCTGCCCCTCACAATTTAAAAAATAAGGTCACCCTGCAGCCTCCTTACCTTCGGGAAAACATTCCCAACATACCCAATATCTCCTCGTATTCTAGTCTAGGCATAATAATTAAAACTTCCACAGATTGACCTTGGTCCTGTTATTTCCAATTATGTGAACATAGTTGGTAATTTGATTTGATCTTGGAGAGATGTCTGGAAGCTGAGGCTTGGAATACAATGATGAGAGAAGAGGTGAAGGCAAACAATTCATACTGCTAGTGCTGATGAAAGATTGCCACTTCATTCTTTCATCTGCTCCACAGTGTGTTGGGTATTTACACGGTCCTCTTCTGGGAATGGTGCAACATTTTTCAAATCTATATCTACTTCCATCCTCCCAGCTGTTGTATTCCCATTTCCGCCATTCTGTTCAGCGGAATGTTCAGTGCTCAAATGACTCCATAAAGCAAAGATCCCTTCATATCTTCCGTAGTGGGTATTTAAATGTATTCAGTCTAATTACCAATTCACTGATCAAAGGAAATATATTTAACATCTCAAAATGAGGGAAATAATTTAGAAAACAGGAGCATGTGAAAGTTGTCTGGCTCTTCATCAATCTTGATGCAAGATTGGGAGGAGAATGCCAAAAGTTTACAATGCTCTTAGTAAAGGAATTTCTTTTCATCCCTCTGCTAATGGTTAAACTTCTATCCTCACCCTACTCTCCAACCTACTGTTGTTATTTTTTGTGATTGACTGTTTAGAACCATGTTACACTGGTATGTCTTCCCACATATATCTCTGGTTCCTGGTACATTCTTGCTTTATCTTCATAGCCTTATCATCCCTCCTGTAGTAGGATACCCAAAGCCATGCAGGTTTTAGGTTTTGATTGGTTTGTGCTTTGTCATGAAAGCTTTAGGAGATTATTTGAGTATTTTTCAAATTTAGTGGGAATCAAGAGGGTAGATGAAGCACAAGTGCTTCCTCTGGCGTTACGTTGAAAAATACAATTCCACAGAGCAGCTCAAGAGACTTCAGATGTTGGAACTGGCAAAAAATACAAACTGGAGGAACCGAGTGTTGATGCAGGGTCTTGACCTGAAACATCAATCATTACTCTGCCTTTGAAGATGTTGCTTGACCAGCTGAAGTCTTTCAGCAGTTTGTTTTTTGATAGACCTGTGGCATTCTCCTTGGCAAAAGCTAATAAGGACTGATTATTAAATGTTAAGGTTGGCAATAATGACTCTTTTTCAACAATAGGGACAGGCAGTAGAGGTTGAAGGGCTTCTGGAGCTGCTCTGGTATTCTGTGATTTCATTGAATGCTAGAATTAGTGCAAGTGACTGAAGCCATTGGAACTCAGAGAAATACTGCAGAGTACTGGTGCAACCGTAATAGAGTCATCACTACCAACTAGGGACAAGGTCTTCGGCAGAGATTGGAGTCTGAGGGTATGAGGTTGTGGGTCGCAGCAGACCTTAGACACAATTATGCACAACCTTAAATGGAATCCATAGAAGGGCTCTCCTTCAGTCAGCACACTCATCATAGTTGAGACTAATCCAACAATCAGCGCAAGAGTCTCTTATCTGTAAATTAGCCACATGATATATTTCTAATTCACATGAAATATTTATTTATAATTATATTTATAATTCACATGATGAGAAATATTTCTAATGTCATGAGTGGTCCCTGATCATGAATATTCCGAAAGGTGATGATAGCTGATTCATTTGTATGGCCCAAAGGAAATGAGATGAAATATTGAGGGGAAAATGTCCTGAATAAAAGTGAAAGGACAGGAGTGAGGAAGACTGTAGAGCTTTATTAAAGCCAGGCCAGACACATTAAGCCTAATCAGCCACTCCTGTATATTCGAAGAAATCTGCAGATGCTAGAAATTCAAGCAACACACACAAAAAATGCTGGTGAATGCAACAGGTCAGGCAGCGGCTATAGGAAGATGTACAGTTGACACTCCGGGTCTCGATGAAGGTTCTCAGCCTGAAGCGTCGACTGTACCTCTTCCTATAGATGCTGCCTGGCCTGCTGCATTCACCAGCATTTTTTGTGTGTGTGACTCCTGTATATTGGTCTCTTAAGCATAATTCTGATAATTTTCCAGACATGAATTGATGTTGTGAACTATGTTAGTTCTTCTTAGTTATTCCAATCAGTCTCTGGAGTACTTCCTTGAAACCTGCTCTTCTAATCTGACATGGTCCGGATCGGGGTCCCTTTAAATTTACCTTGTTTATGTTATGATCCGGACTGTTGATTCCCTGTTTTCCTGTATCCCTCGACTTTGGTGAATAGAAGCAATTAACACTCGGCTGAACCGGTAGTTTATAGTCTCCGGCTTTCAGCCGTTCGGTGCGGGAGCGTCTGCAAAGTCACAGCGTGCCACAGTCATCTGGCCAGAGCAAGCCTTGTCTCCGCCCGAAGCGAGTGCTGGTAATTCGCTTTTCCTCACCAGAGCAACCCTGTCCAGTTACCTCGCTAAAGCGAGCCTGCAAAGTTTCCTCATCAAGGTAGGTCCGTCAGTTAACCCGCCGGAGAGAATCAAGAGCCACTGTCTACTGTTCCTGGGCCGAGTCGAGAGCTCAGCACTACCCGGAGGTTCCAAGTACCATGTCCTGGCTTCGGTGGCATCCAAGTACCACGTCCACGTCCTGGCTCCGGTGGCGTTCAAGTACCATGTCAAGTCCTGGTCCTGACGGCATTCAAGTACCACATCCATGTCCTGGCCCTGGCGGCGTTCAAATACCACGTCAAGTCCTGGCCCTGGCGGCATACAAGTACCATGTCAAGTTCTGGCCCTGACGGCGTTCAAGTACCACATCCATGTCCTGGCCCTGGTGGTGTTCAAGTACCACGTCAAGTCCTGGCCCCGGCGGCGTTCAAGTACCATGTCAAGTCCTGGCCCTGGTGGCTTCCCAGTTCTGAGTCTAGTCCTGGCCCTGGTGGTCTGTGATTCCTGTCCTACCCCCTTGTCTGAATCCCTTCTCTGTCCCTCTCGCCTCTAGCCCTCGTCTGCAGCCCCCGCCTGCACTTCGGTCTAGTTCCATCACCGGAGCTAGATAGGTACTGTCTGGTGTTCATTCGTGTTGGTCTTGTCTTGTCTTGTCTTGCCTTCGCCTCCGTAGGGTAAGTCAGGCCGTCTTGCCATTGCCCTGCGGAGGGTCATGAGTCCCGGCCCTATGTCCTGTACCCAAGGAGGGGTCCCAGCTCTCTGTTCTGTGTATGTGTCCATGGTTCCATGTACCTGCTCTCCCAAGACCGACGCTCTGTTTTCCATGTTCCTCCTCTCCCTAGCCCATGTCATGTCCATGCCTGGTTCTGGGGTCTGAGCCCCAGGCAAGACCCAGGTACTGGGTCCTTGCCCAGTCTCGGGCTCAGAGTCCATACCCTAGCCTCTTCATGTCTCCTCTAGTTCTGGGAGCTAATTCCGAGTCCAAGCCCGGACCCTTGGTCCCAGCCTAGTCGTAGTCCTGAGTCCTTATCCTGTTTGCTATTCCTGCTTCTGTCTTGCTCTCCTGGTATCGTACAATAAACTAAACCTAAGTAACCTCACAAGATATGTCCTGCATTTGGGTCCACCCTTGCTCCCTATGCCCCCGCCATTGTGACATAATCATCCCTTACAAGTGGTCATGTCTTCAACTGTTCAGGTCCTGTGCTCTGGATCTCATCTCCAACCTTCTATCTTGCCACCTCTCTCTGCTCCTTTAAGATCCCTATTAAAATCATAATGTAAGCTTATATTTTTTGCCACCACAGATACTTCTTGACCTGCTAAGTTCTTCCATGTGACAGATTCCAGCATCTATAGTCTCAGTTGTCTTTGGCCAAACCTTTGCTCGCCTCTCTGACACATTCTCATTTTCAATGTGAAACATTGTATTTGATAATGTTATAGCAAAGCATCTTTCACTACATTGAAGGTGCTACATGAAAGCAAAGGTGTAGTTATTCCCCAATATCGTCAAATTTTTATTAGCTTTTCCTCCATTCCTGAAAAGATTTGCTTCCTTCATCTGATTACCTCTGTGCTTTCCTTAACCAGACATTTATTCCTAATGAAATTGTACAATCCTAAGACATGTCCTTTCATGTTCTTTGCCAACCTTGCCTTGCCAAATTTCTTCCAGACTTTTTAGGCTGGTTTCTCTATTTGTGATTAACTCGTTTTATAATAAGCCGAGTTTCTTTGTTCTAATTTTTAGCTCTCTACTCATCCACAGCATTTCTTCCACTGACTCCTTGTGGAGTAGCACAGGCAGAAATCAGTCTTCTGCTGCTTGCATTGAGAGCTGTGCGTGGTCAAACATTACAGAAATTTTCATTCATTGACCTTTAGAGCTGCTGTTCACATTTAGAGCTGAGAAATATTATCTACCCTCTGCATTCTATATTGCAGTCACCTGCTGTTAAATTTACAATTTTCTATTGTTTGCCCACTGCTTGTCCCAGTTTTCTTTTCCAATTATCTGAGCCAATTCCTCTTGTAATGCTTTTGCGACCTGCTGAGTTTTTTTGAATCAGTCACACACTTTGTCATTGCCTGAATACTTATTGAACCTAATTATGTTATAGATGCTCTTTGTTAGATAGTTCCCTGTCATTACTATCTTCTTGTAGCAGTTCATTTTGGATGAACGAAAATGGAAACATTTTTGGAAACTGAAGCAGTGTCAGTGCTGTCATTTTACCTGCCGATATTAATTCTCTCATCTATACTCAGGCAGATTTAACAAGCATCGGGGGTTTCAGACTAGGAAAAAGGTGTATGATACTCAGTACTTAGAACTTCAAAGACTTTTGTTCTCCTAGTATATAGTATTACTAAGAGAGGAAAATGTCTTACATTTCCACGGTGATCTTCCGCTAAGAAAGAAAATCTCACAGTATGTTAAGGATTTTTGGTACAGTCACCATTATTAAGTGACAACAGCTGGGTAAGATTGGATTTTAGTTATTTACGTTTAGTATCTGGGGATGACTGACAAGGATGTCTTTTATTGCTTGCCCCTCAATATACTTGAAAAGTTGGAGGTAAGTTGCCTCAAATTTATGCAGTCTGTCTGGTAAAGGTGCTCTCAGAGTAGTTGGGGAGAGAATTGCAACAATGTGTACAGAATATAGTGGACTTTAGCAAGGTCTTTGATGAAGTCCCATATGTTAGGCTGGTCCTGAAGTTAAGAACACCAAGATGAGCTAGTTAATTGGATACAAAATTGACTTGGAGAGGAGAGTTGTCTTTCAGATTGGAAACCTGTGACCAGTGGTTTTACTCATCAATTTTAATGATTTGGACGTGAATGTAATAAGTTTGTGGGTGACACCAAAATTAGTGACATAGTGGACAATGAAAAGGGTATCTAAGATTGCAACAAGATCTAGATCAACTGGCAGAGTTGCCAAGGAATGGCAGAAAGAATTTAATTCCATTCAGTCAAGTGTTGCGTTTTGGGAAGTTGAACCAGGTTTACACTGTAAATGGCAAGGACATGGAGAGCTTAGTAGAGTAGAGGCAGCTAAGAGTATAGGTACGTGGTTCCCTGAAAGTGGTGACACAGCTACACAAGGTTGGCATGCAATGGTCAGGGAATGAGTACAATAACTAAGACTCAATGATGCAACAGTACAGGACTGGTACAGAGGGACCACACACAGAGTGTAGTGTGCAGTCCTGGTCCTAGCTATAGGAAGAATGTTACTAGGCTGGAAAGAGTGCAGAAAAGATTCACAGGGATGTTGCCAGATTGGAAGTTTTGAGTTACAGAGAGAGGCTGGATAGGCAGGGGCTGTTTTCCTTAGAGCATAGGAGAGAGAGAGGTGACCTTATAGAGATTAATAAAATCATGACAGCATATACAGTATAAGGTGAATGTCATTGTCTTTTCCCAGAATAGGAGAGTCCAAAGCTAAAGGGCATAGATTTAAGGTGAGGGGGGGGGGGGAACTTCCAGGAAACCTGAGGGACAACTTTTTCATACAGAGGGTGGTGGGTATGTGGAATGAGCTGCCAGAGGACATGGTAGAGGCTGGTAAGATAACAAGTCATTCAGACAGATACATGGATAGGAAAGACCAAGTGGGATATTGCCCAAGCCCAAGGAAATGAACTAACTTGGGTAGGTAAGGACAAGCTGTGCCAAGGGGCCATTTCCATGTTGTATTAGTCTGTGACTCTACAAATGGGCAACTTTGAACATTGTTGGATAAATGCCAGTGTTGTGGCTACACTGGACCCACTTGGATCAAGGCTCAGCTCATTCTGAACTACAGATCTTCAGTTGGGATGTTTTCTGGTTCCAAAGCCTTTGCTGCTTCAGCAGTTGGAAGCAATTCCTTGATATCACACTGAATCAGTTGACTTCATCGAAGACTGGCTTCTGTGACAATGGAAAGCTGAGATGGACCTTCAGCACTCCTGTCTTCAGTCTTGTCTTTAGCACTCACATGCCGAACCTTGCCATTACTAAGAACAGGAATATTCTTGGAACTTTCTCCTCCTTCTTTTAGCACGTTCATTGATCACTACCATTCTCAAGCAGATGTGGTCTTAATCTGATCTATCATTTCTGATTATGGTCCACAGCTCCACACTGATGTTCATTTTGGATTCATTTCAGCAGCATTGATTGAGGAACAAACATTGCTTCAGACGTGAGAAAGGGCTCTCCTACCTTCCTTTGGGAAATATTTTGAGATTTTTCCCCTGTATCTGAGAGATTGAGTGGGAAGTCTCATGAGAGAGATGCCCTCTGCTGGTGCACTTCTCCCTCAGTACAGACTTGGAGTTCTGCCTAGGTCACTGTTCTAGTCTCTGGAGTGGGATTTGAACCCATAACCAGCCCACTCTGAAGCAACGAGTTTTGCCAAATGAGCCACAGCTGGCAGCTGAGCAGGCAAGAAGGCTTTGTATTATTAGTGATGTTTTTGTGTAACAGAGCAACACCATTCAAATCCACCCACTGGGTAACTCCGGGCCCACCTTGGATTGAAGATCATGCAGAACAGGAGTTCTCAGCAATTACACTGATAGCAATCTCCTCACAACAGCAATCTCCTCACAACAGCAGTTATTTTAACATAACTTTCTTAATGCAAGAGCTGGTCTTTATACAGGCAAACTATGTTGTTGAATTTTGCTGTATTCCTCTAACTTATTGTCCTAAGACCAAAGATCAGACATGTGTCATTGGCATCACACGGCATCTCTGCAAGCACATGTGAATTGTAATAACTGCATGGTCGACTCGGTGCACTTTATCCGAGATCTAATTTTTTAAAGATGGTCCGGAACTGAAGATAATTTATTATAGTCACATTCTCAAGGGATAACAGGAAATTAGACTACAGGTCTCAGGGAATACAAACGAAATTGTCTCATTTTGTACTCACCAATCAAAAGCTCAACCCAGAGCTTGTCTTCTCCTTCTTTGTAGGACCGGTTTGTAGTGATGGTGATCTGGAAGGGCTGTCCACGTCTCACAATCAGATTATTGGAGTTGTAGAGTTCCGTGTGATGCTGTCTCTTGTTCACGTCATCCGGTTCTGAATGCATATCTACGCCCCAAACTTCAAGGGAATCTTTAACAAGAGGATAAAGAGTCATTTTCACCTCCTGATTTGGCCACATATTCCTGATCATTCGTGTTCAAAACTCTATAAATAGCATCAATTGTTGTTCCCAGTTCATAGAAACATAGAAACATAGAAAATAGGTGCAGGAGTAGGCCGTTCGGCCCTTCGAGCCTGCACCGCCATTTATTATGATCATGGCTGATCATCCAACTCAGAACCCCGCCCCAGCCTTCCCTCCATACCCCCTGACCCCCGTAGCCACAAGGGCCATATCTAACTCCCTCTTAAATATAGCCAATGAACTGGCCCCAACTACTTCCTGTGGCAGAGAATTCCACAGATTCACCACTCTCTGTGTGAAGAAGTTTTTCCTAATCTCGGTCCTAAAAGGCTTCCCCTCTATCCTCAAACTGTGACCCCTCGTTCTGGACTTCCCCAACATTGGGAACAATCTTCCTGCATCTCGCCTGTCCAATCCCTTTAGGATCTTATACGTTTCAATCAGATCCCCCCTCAATCTTCTAAATTCCAACGAGTACAAGCCCAGTTCATCCAGCCTTTCTTCATATGAAAGTCCTGCCATCCCAGGAATCAATCTGGTGAACCTTCTTTGTACTCCCTCTATGGCAAGGATGTCTTTCCTCAGATTAGGGGACCAAAACTGCACACAATACTCCAGGTGTGGTCTCACCAAGGCCTTGTACGACTGCAGTAGTACCTCCCTGCTCCTGTACTTGAATCCTCTCGCTATAAATGCCAGCATACCATTCGCCTTTTTCACCGCCTGCTGTACCTGCATGCCCACTTTCAATGACTGGTGTATAATGACACCCAGGTCTCGTTGCACCTCCCCTTTTCCTAATCGGCCACCATTCAGATAATAAACTGTTTTCCTATTTTTGCCACCAAAGTGGATAACTTCACATTTATCCACATTAAATTCCATCTGCCATGAATTTGCCCACTCACCCAACCTATCCAAGTCACCCTGCATCCTCTTAGCATCCTCCTCACAGCTAACACTGCCACCCAGCTTCGTGTCATCCGCAAACTTGGAGATGCTGCATTTAATTCCCTCATCCAAGTCATTAATATATATTGTAAACAACTGGGGTCCCAGCACTGAGCCTTGCGGTACTCCACTAGTCACCACCTGCCATTCTGAAAAGGTCCCGTTTATTCCCACTCTTTGCTTCCTGTCTGCTAACCAATTCTCCACCCACACCAATACCTTACCCCCAATACCGTGTGCTTTAAATTTGCACACTAATCTCCTGTGTGGGACCTTGTCAAAAGCCTTTTGAAAATCCAAATATACCACATCCACTGGTTCTCCCCTATCCACTCTACTAGTTACATCCTCAAAAAATTCTATGAGATTCGTCAGACATGATTTTCCTTTCACAAATCCATGCTGACTTTGTCCGATGATTTCACCGCTTTCCAAATGTGCTGTTATCACATCCTTGATAACTGACTCCAGCAGTTTCCCCACCACCGACGTTAGGCTAACCGGTCTATAATTCCCCGGTTTCTCTCTCCCTCCTTTTTTAAAAAGTGGAGTTACATTAGCCACCCTCCAATCCTCAGGAACTAGTCCAGAATCTAACGAGTTTTGAAAAAATTATCACTAATGCATCCACTATTTCTTGGGCTACTTCCTTAAGCACTCTAGGATGCAGACCATCTGGCCCTGGGGACTTATCTGCCTTCAATCCCTTCAATTTACCTAACACCACTTCCCTACTAACATGTATTTCGCTCAGTTCCTCCATCTCACTGGACCCTCTGTCCCCTACTATTTCTGGAAGATTATTTATGTCCTCCTTAGTGAAGACAGAACCAAAGTAATTATTCAATTGGTCTGCCATGTCCTTGCTCCCCATAATCAATTCACCTGTTTCTGTCTGCAGGGGACCTACATTTGTCTTTACCAGTCTTTTCCTTTTTACATATCTATAAAAGCTTTTACAGTCTGTTTTTATGTTCCCTGCCAGTTTTCTCTCATAATCTTTTTTCCCCTTCCTAATTAAGCCCTTTGTCCTCCTCTGCTGAACTCTGAATTTCTCCCAGTCCTCAGGTGAGCCACTTTCTCTGGCTAATTTGTATGCTTCTTCTTTGGAATTGATACTCTCCCTAATTTCTCTTGTCAGCCACGGGTGCACTACCTTCCTTGATTTATTCTTTTGCCAAACTGGGATGAACAATTGTTGTAGTTCATCCATGCAACCTTTAAATGCTTGCCATTGCATATCCACCGTCAATCCTTTAAGTGTCATTTGCCAGTCTATCTTAGCTAATTCACATCTCATACCTTCAAAGTTACCCCTCTTTAAGTTCAGAACCTTTGTTTCTGAATTAACTATGTCACTCTCCATCTTAATGAAGAATTCCACCATATTATGGTCACTCTTACTCTTTCAGCATCACTTATCTTTCTAAAGAAAACAAATGGAGAGATAAAAGTCTAAAGGTAGTCTAGATAGAAAAAAGCATAGTCCAGCATCAAACTAGCCTCCCCTTCAACGATCCTATCTAGGACCCTCCACATCTTTTTTTTGTAATTTATTTTTTATTGAAGTTCATCATCAAACAAACATTTCCATAAGATGTATTTCAGATATTGTACATATATATCATATAATCATATTTGCCACAAATCTCCACATAATATTTATCTGAGGTATACACTTATAGAAAAGAGAGGAAAGAAAGAACAAGCAAAAAGAGAAAACTATGTACAGAGTAGGGAGTGATTTTTTTTTTTACAACATATTCATTGATCTGTGAGAATAAAATCAGGCCTATGAGATGTTATGTAGTTGAACCATTTTTCCCAGTATGAATAAAATTGTTCCAACTTATGATTAACAGATGCTGTTATCTTCTCCATTTTGTAAATGTCCATTGTAATTTCCATCCATGTGTTTAAAGTTGGGCTCTCCTGCGATAACCATTTCCTGGTAAGAGTCTTTTTACCAGCCACCAGCAGTATATTCATTAAATATTTATCTCTTTTCAACCATTCTTGAGTACATACCCAAAATGTATGGTCTTACTTTCTAAGGGTATTTCACATTTAAAAATGTCTTGTAGGGCATTGTGTATCCCACTCCAACAGTCTTTGATAACGGGGCAATCCCAGAAAATATGATAATGGTTTGCATTTTGATTTCCACAATTTCTCCAGTAAACAGGGCGGTTACTATCATAATGGGATTTCTGAGGGGGTGTAATAAAATATCTTATTAAGCTTTTCCATCTAAACTCCCTCCATTTCTGTTAACTGGTACACTTCCATTGATACCTCCATATTATTGTCCATTCTTCCTCAGATATAATTATCCTTCCTTCCTTCTCCCATTTGTTTTAATGTATGAAGTCGAATGTGTTTTAAGATTTGACAAAACCCTTATACACTCTTGAAATGATTCTACTACCATAATCTGAATTATATGCTTTTCTAATTAGCTCTATCAAACATGTACTTGCCTTGGTTGCATATTTAACCCTCCTATTAATATACCGTCACATCTGTAGATACCGATAAAAGTCTTGTTTTTCTAATAAGTGTTTCTCTTTAAGCATTTTAAAACAGAACAGTGTTCCTTCTCTCATTATATTGCAAAGAACTATTATTCCTTTAGCTGTCCAGTCCTTAAATCTAGCATCCAGTTTATTCGGTGTAAAATCCGAGTTTATAGGCACACCATTTAAGAATTGCAATATCTCCCTCTAGTTTATATTCTTTTATAATAGTTTTCCATATTTTAAGAGTCTGTGTATTATCAATAGTATTTATGTACCTATGTAGGTTGTTATCAGCCAAAATTGCCTGTATGGGGATGGAAAGTATCCTCTCCTCAATGTTTTTCCGTTGAGCGTCATATGATGGGTTGCACCAACATATCACAGCTCTCAACTGTGCTGCAAAATAATAATCTCTAAGAGAAGATAGGCCCCATCCCCCCTTTTCCGTGGCTAATTGCAAAGTTTTGAGACAAACTCTAGGCCTTTTACTTTGCCATATATATCTTGATAACATTTTGTTTCATTCATTAAATTGATTCTGATTAATCTCTATTGGTAGGGTCTGAAAGAGATATAGCAGTCTGGGCAGTATATTCATTTTAATAGATTCAATCCTTGAACTGAGATTTAAAAAAGGAATTAGGTTCCCTCTTGTTATATCTTCCTTAATTTTTAATATATATGCTGATAATTACATTCTGATAATTTTGACAAATCTTTTGGCATAATGATGCCCAAATATTTGAAAGACTGTTTGCCATGCCCAAGGATATCTACTTTCAATTTCTCTTGGTGGACTATAGTTATATGAAAGTAATTGGATTTTATCTATGTTGATCTTGTATCCTGATAATTGACCATATTGTTCAAAGGATTGCATCAATTTAGGTAAAGAGTATGTTGGTTGCCCTAGATAGATCAAAATGTCATCCGCATAACAGGCCAATTTATGCTCTGTCTCTTTAATAGTAATTCCCCTGATATCTTCATTTTGTCTGATGTATTGAGCTAATGGTTCCAGATCTAATGCAAAGAGTAGCGGTGACCATGCACAACCCTGTCTCATGCCCCTTTCTTGGGTAAAACTATTAGATAAATAGCCATTGATTTAAATTCTGGCAGTGCCTGTATAGTTTTAATAATTGTGTCATGTAGACCAAATCTATGTAAAGCTCTGAAGAAAATTCCAATTAACTGAATCAAATGCTTCGATTTTATTTTTTTTATACATGATCCAATGATGTAAAGTGTCTTTCGTATATTGTCTTGTGTTTGGCATTGTTGTATAAAACCTGTCTGATCCTTATCTATCAGTATGGGTAGAAACTCTTCTAATCGTTTGGCCATGATGGAGGTAAATAATCTATAATCTACATTAAGAACGGATATTGGTCTAATGACCCACATTCCATTTTATCCTTGCCTTCTTTCAGTATAGCTGAGATTATTGCTTCCTTCCAGTTGGGTGGCATTTGTGCCTTTTTTAGAGCCCAGTTCAGTGTGGGGAGTAAGTCTGGAATTAACTCATTTTTAAATTCTTTGTATCACTCTGCCGTATACCCATCTGAACCTGGTGACTTGCTTAATTTAAGCCTTAATTAAGCAGCTTTTAGTTCAACTTCAGTTCTGTCAGTAGTCAGCATTCTATTTTGTTCTTCGCTTAAATTGGGTAATCTGGAGAATTCAGGAAAGTGTCAATTTGGGTTATGCTTTCCCTGGAACTTTGGAATATAGAGTTTTGTAACACATTTCAAAAGCTTCCTGAATTTCACTTAGCTATTTTTTTTTATCATTTTTGTTCTTGCATCCCTAATTCTATGAATTGTATTTTTTGCTATCTTTTTCTTCAGTTTCTATGCCAGCATTTTCATAAACTTAGATCCACTTTCATAATGTCTGTTTCAGAAACATTAAATTTTTCCTGATTTCTTGCGTAGCCAAACTATTAATTTCATTCCTAGATTTTTAAATTTCCTCTAATGTATTCTGTGCCAAATTCAATTTATGTTTCTTTTTCCAGTTCCTTCAGCCTATTTTGTATCTCCTCTAATGTTTTATTCCTTATTTTTTTCTTATATGAAGATATCGCTATAATTTTCCCTCTTAAGACAGCCTTCAGAGTATCCCATAGAATGGGAGGTGAAACCTCTCCATTATCATTGAATTCTAAGTAAAGACCAATTTCTTTTTTTTAAATTTGTTCCTTAAAGTAGGGATCATTGAGTAGACTTGAATTTAGTTTCCAAATAGTATTCTTTGGTCGTAGGTCAAAATCAACAGGTAAATATATAGGTGCATGGTCACTTACATCTATTGTCCCAATTCCACAGGTGTTTTGTTTTGTCTTTGTCTTTTCCAAATGTTATGAAATAGTCTACTCTTGTATATACAGAATGGTGGGCAGAATAATGAGTGTAATCCTTTCTGTCGGGGAAAAGGTCTCTCCATATATCAATTAAACCAACATCCTCAAAAAGTGTATTAACTCTCTTATGTAAGGATTTTGTTTCATAGGTTTTTCTACTGGAAGAATCTAACTTTGGTTGTAATTGTAAATTTAAGTCTCCCCCACATATCAGGAGACCTTATGTTTCTGTTACTATAATATTAGTAATTTTCTGAAAGAAATTAATATCACTTCCTGGGAGTGTGTTTACTGTATATTCAATAGAGTAACTGAATTTCCATCTATATTCCCCCTTACCAGAATACACCTGCCCTCCTTATCTCCCATTTCGAATACTTTTTCAAAATTTAGCTTGCTTGAGATGAGGATAGCAACTCCTCTATGTCCTGATTTATATGAGGAGAAAAACAAATTAGTGAAGCCCATTCTCTTTAGTTTTCCATGCTCATTATCACTTAAGTGAGTTTTCTGTAAATATTCTACATGGGCTCATTCTTTTTTCATTTTGGATAGAATTTTACTGCATTTGATTGGATTTAATAGCCCATTGACATTAAAAAAATGAATTTTTCTTTGTCCTTAGCCATGTGTATTTCTCTGTCAATATATCACCGAAATTAGCAGAATAAAACTTAATCGATCTAGTCCCTGAACAAATAAGAAGCAAGAAATGTGAATAATAAAAAAAAAAAGGCAACAAAAGGTGTGATTCCAAGGCTGAGGTCTCTAGTAGATGATCCTGGGTTGAGCTAGAGAAAACGTCTAGCCATGGGGGATAGCCCCCTTTCCCTGTGGGTTGGGGGCCTCTATTACAGTACCCATAAAAGTGAGTGAACAAGTCTATGTCCATTACACAGAAAAGATTTCCCTGTGTATTCCCCCCATTTATATATATTCTCATTTAGGTGGGGAAAAGGAGTGAATGAATGAATAAAAAAAATTGAGTCATATAAAATCCATATTGTAATAAGTATTTCTTGAAATAGGTATAGCACCGTCTATCTTTGCTTCCGTTTATTTTATCAACACTTTTAAAGTTAGCCAAACTTTATGGCTCTTCTGGAGGGGGTGAGGGCTGTCTTCGGAAAACTCACAGTCTCTTCCTGATATTCTCTCGCCCTCCTCCCATCCCCTGCTTTCTCGGCTCTCTTACTATTTCCCAAGCAGATCAGGATAATTGCTCAATCAGGCTTTCCCTTGGTTTGATCATGCTGACGGGCAGCCCTCTGTTCCTCAGGTCTGTAGTCGCCTCTTCCACTGTCTGATACAGTTGCATTCCATCTTCATAAAACACCCACAGTTCAGCAGGGTACGGAGTTTGGAATCTAATCTTTCCTTGCTTTAATATTCGCTTTACTGCAGAGTATTCTTTACGTTTCTGCAGGACAACTGGGTGGGGGGGGGGGGGTAATCTTGATTGAAATATATTAATTTCCCATCCAAAAGCACCCTCTTCTTACCCCAGACCTTTCATAGAATCTCCGCCTTGGAATTGTATCGAAGGAATCTAATTACTATTGAGTGTGGTTTATCTTCTCTGTCTCCAGTAGGCCTCGGGACAAGTGCATGATGCGCCCTCTCAATTTCAAGCTCCATAGTGGAGGGAATCTCTGGCACGTCCCGTAGCAACTTTCCTACAAACTCCATCATAGACAAACCCTCCGCTCCTTCGGGAACATTGTATATCCTGATATTTTTCCGTAATGATCTTTCCTCCTGGTCAAGCAGTTTACTTTCTTGTTGATTTAATATTTTTATCGTCTTACCTAGTATCCATTCCACATTTTGCACGTGATCTTCCGCCTTCTCAATTCGAGTCTCTGCCACCGCTATTTTTTGATTGACATTGGCAAGCTCTGACTTGATATCATTGAGTTGCTGTTTTATATCTTTTTGGAATCTCCGTATCTCTTCCAGAATTTTTATCATATTTGCCGCTCCCATCGTCAGCCTCGCTAGCACACGTTCGGGTAGGAGAACCGCACATTGCACCTCTCTCATCCATAGGCTCCGCAGTGATGCTTTCTTTATCTTCATTCTTTTTCCCCATTCTTGCCCCCCTTTACCAATTCAGATATTTTCGAAGATCTTATATTTGATGGACTAATGGGGCAATACATGCGTTTTTCCAGAGGAGCTGTTGATTTAAGCTGCCATTCTGGACGATGGCGTCTCCAGAAGCAACCCTCCCCATCTCTTCTCCCCACTCCAGTAGGGTAGATTATTAAAAAGCTTGAAGCACATACCACCAGACTCAAGAATGGCTGCTGTAAGGCACCTGAATAGACCTCTGATTAGCTGAAGGAGAACTCTTGACCTCCCAATCTACCTGCAGTGCTCTTTCTCTGTCAGTGCAATACCATACAGTATAATGCATCCTCTTTCCCTTATCACTATGTTGACGCCCCTGTCTGTTGTCTGATCTCCCTGATGGCATGAACATGAACATGAATACCATTCAGTGTATCGCAGTACATGTGGCAATGACAAACTAATAACCAAATCCAGCTGCTTGGATTGGTCTCACCATCCTATACACAACATTATGGCCTTCCACATGTTCTTCCATATGTCATCAAGAGCCAATCTCACACATCCAGAAGAACAGCAAAGAATGCTTTTGCAATTCTAAATATGCAGCAGATTCTTCCCAGACTTTCCCATTTCAGTCACCTCCTCCACCCCCCCACACTCTCTGATCCCATCACCTCCTCCACCCACCACACTCTCTGATCCCATCACCTCCTCCACCCACCACACTCTCTGATCCCATCACCTCCTCCACCCCCCACACTCTCTGATCCCATCATCTCCTCCACCACCCACATTCTGATCCCATCACCTCCTCCACCCCCACACTCTCTGATCCCATCACCTCCTCCACTCCCCCCACTCTCTGATCCAATCACCTCCTCCCCCACCCCACACTCTGATCCCATCACCTCCTCCACCCCCCCACACACTCTGATCCCATCACCTCCTCCACCCCCCCACACTCTCTGATCCCATCATCTCCTCCAATCACCACACTCTCTGATCCCATCACCTCTTCCACTCACCACACTCTCTGATCCCATCATCTCCTCCACTCACCACACTCTCCGATCCCATCACCTCCTCCATTCCCCCACACTCTGATCCCATTACCTCCTCCACTCACCACACTCTCTGATCCAATCACCTCCTCCCCCACCCCACACTCTGATCCCATCACCTCCTCCACCCCCCCACACACTCTGATCCCATCACCTCCTCCACCCCCCCACACTCTCTGATCCCATCATCTCCTCCACCCCAGCACACTCTCTGATCCCATCACCTCCTCCACCCTCCCACATTCTCTGATCCCTTCACCTCCTCCACCCCCCACACTCTCTGATCCCATCATCTCCTCCACCCCCCCACACTCTCTGATCCCATCACCTCCTCCACTCCCCCACACTCTCTGATCCCATCACCTCCTCCACTCCCCCACACTCTCTGATCCCATCATCTCCTCCACTCCCCCACACTCTCTGATTCCATCACCTCCTCCACTCACCACACTCTCTGATCCAATCACCTCCTCCCCCACCCCACACTCTGATCCCATCACCATTTCCACCCACCCACACTCTCTGATCCCATCATCTCCTCCAATCACCACACTGTCTGATCACATCACCTCTTCCACTCACCACACTCTCTGATCCCATCACCTCCTCCACCCTCCCACATTCTCTGATCCCTTCACCTCCTCCACCCCCCACACTCTGATCCCTTCACCTCCTCCACCCCCCACACTCTGATCCCATCATCTCCTCCACCCCCCCACACTCTCTGATCCCATCACCTCCTCCACCCCCCACACTCTCTGATCCCATCACCTCCTCCACCCACCACACTCTCTGATTCCATCACTTTCTCCACTCCCCACACTCTGATCCCATCACCTTCTCCACTCCCCACACTCTGATCCCATATCCTCCTCTACCCCCCACACTCTCTGATCCCATCACCTCCTCTACCCCCCACACTCTCTGATCCCTTCATCTCCTCCACTCACCACACTCTCTGATCCCGTCACCTCCTCCACTCCCCCACACTCTGATCCCATTACCTCCTCCACTCACCACACTCTCTGATCATCCTATGCTGACCCCTTGATTTACCCTGAAATTGGAGGAACTCTTCATTGGCAGTTATGACTTCAGGTTTCAATCTGACCATGAGAATTCTTCAGGCTATTACAACATTTTAGGTATTTGTTAGAATCCACAGATTTTTAAAATACTTTTTTATAAATTAAAATAAGACTAAAGTTGTAGTTTAATCATTTGAACTTTTTAACCAACTCATGTATTTTTCCAAGTTTGTGGTGGTTCTGTCTGAGAACAGTATAGCATTTAAACTAACCGTTTATCACTTCCTCATTTTTCATTGGCCAAGTACTCGCACATTACCCATATGATGTAATTGTGCAACAATAATTGGTTTAGCTTATCTAAGGAATTTCTCTCATCTCGATTATAAATGTGATGGATATTTCAGAGACACCACCTTGGTCTCTTATTCTCTTCATCTCTTACTTTGCCTTCTTTGCTGTACGTTCATCTTTGTTTCGTTTCTCAGCTCTTCTCTTAGATTGCTCAGTATTTGTATGCTTATTTGTACTTTAAAATGAACGATCATTGAGAATTAAAACTGCTCACCATTCTTGACTCCCAGAAGAACCCTGAGGATCAGAAAGTAAACAAAGATCCTACATATTGTATAAATAGAAGTTGTTGCTGGTGCTTTTAAAGAAATCAGGTATCTAGGAAACACACAAACCAATTCAAAGCTGTGGCATATTGTCCAAGATAGGCACTGTAAGTGACTTCTCCTGTTCTGTCACTGCCAGAATCACAATCAGGTTTAATATCACTGGCATATGTCATGAAATTTGTTGGTTTGCTGTAGCAGTACATTGCAATACATAATGATAAAAAACTATAAATTACAGTAAGAAGTACTGCAGATACAAAAAGCTAAATTAAATAGTGAGATAATGTTCACGGGTTGATTGCCCTTTCAGAAACCTGATGGTGGAGCTGTTCCTATATTGTTGAGTGCTTATCTTCAGTCTTCCCCTTGATGACAGCAGTGAGAAGATGTTATGCCCTGTGTGATGGGGGTCCTTAATGATCGATGCCGTCTGTTATGTTTTGTAACTTCAAAATATTAAAATCAAGGAAGTAACAGGAGCCCGAAATGTGAGTCTAACTTTGTGTTTTAATTTAAGCGAGGTGCGTACGTATCACATGGTACTGTCATGTGCAATTCACATATTTATACATATAACCTGTAATAAATTATTTAAATTAACAAGAACTTCCACCTTGAATGTATCTACAGATTTGGCCTCCATCACAGTCTATGGCAGAGTATTCCACAGATTCACTACTCTCTGGCTAAAAAAAAAACCTCCTTACCTCTGTTCTGAAAGGTCACCCCTCAATTTTGAGGCTATGTCCTCTAGTTCTGGATACCCCCACCATCCATATTGTACTGTCTCAGTACTTTTATATTTGTGTGCTGTAGCACTTTTTTTATTCCCAGTTATTTTGTAAATAACACTATTCTTTGAATTTCTGGTCAGATGCTAAATGCATTTCATTGGCTTTGTATCTGTACTCAGCACAATGACAATGAAGTTGAACCTAATCTAATCTAATCATAGGAAACATCCTCTCCATATCAACCCAATCTCGTCCTTTCAACATTCAGTAGGTTTCAATGAGACCCCCTCATATTCTTCTAAATTCCAATGAGTACAGGCCCAAAGCCGCCAAATGGTCCTCATACGTTAACTCCTTCATTCCCAGAACCATCCTCATGAACCTCCTCTGGACTCTTCCCAATGACAACACATCCTTTCTGAGATATGGGGCCCAAAACTGTTGATAATATTCCAAGTGCAGCTTGAGTAGTGTCTTATAAAGACTCAGCATTATCTCCTTGCTTTTATATTCTATTCCCCTTGAAATAAATGCCAACATTGCATTTACCTTCTTTGCCAAAGACTCAACCTGTAACTTATTCTGGGAGGCTTGCATGAGGATTTCTGTCCCTCTGCACCTCTGATGTTTGAACCTACTCCCCATTTAGATAATAGTCTACACATTCGTTCCTTTTACCAAAATGCATCATCATTAATTTCCCAACACTGTATTCCATCTGCTACTTTTTTGCCCATTCTTCCAATCTGTCTAAGTCTTGCTACAATCGCATTGCTTCCTCAGCACTACATACCCCTCACCTATCTTAGTATCATCTGCAAACTTTGCCATAAAGCCATCAATTCCACTATCTAAATGACTGATGATGTGAAAAGTAGCAGTCCCAATACTGACCCCTGAGGAACACAATTAGTCACTGGCAACCAACCAGAAAAGGCCCCCTTTATTCACACTTGCTGCCTTCTGCCTGTCAGCCATTCCTCTATCCATGCCAGTATCTTTCCTGTAACGCCATAGGCTTTTATTTTGTTAAGCAGCCTTATGTGTGGCACCTTATCGAATGCCTTCTGAAAATCCAAGTAAATAATATCTATTGCCTCTCCTTTGTCCACCCTGCTTGTTACTTCCTTGAAGAATTCTAACAGATTTGTCAGGCAAGATTTCTCTTTACAGAAAGCATGCTGACTTTAACTTATTTTATCATTAGTCTCCAAGTAGCTCGAAATCTCATCATTAATAATAGACTCCAACACTTCCCCAACCACTGAGGTTAGACAAACTGGCCTATAATTTCCTTTCCTTTGCCTTCCTCCCTTCTTAAAGAGCGGAGTGACATTTGAAATCTTCCAAACCTCCAGAATCATGCCAGAAAAAACATTTCAGGATGTATATTATATAGATTGCTCTGACATTAAATATATCTTTGAAACCTTTGACCTTTGTATCAAGTGATTCATGAAAGATCATGACCAATGTATCCGTTATCTCTTCAGCAACCTCTCTCAGAACTCTGGGATGTAGTCCATCTAGTTCAGGTGACTTACCACCTTAAGACTGTTCAGTTTGCCTAGTATTTTTTCCTTTGTAATAGCAATGGCATTCACTCCTGCTCCCTGACACTCACGGACCTCTGGCACACTACTAATGTCTTCCCCAGTGAAGACTGATGCAAAGTACCCATTAAGTTCTTCCACCATTTCTTTATCTCCTATTACTACCTCACTAGCATTATTTTTCCAATGGTCCAATATCAACTCTCACCTCCCTTTTACTCTTTATATAACTGAGAAAACTTTTAGTATCCTGATTTATATTATTGGCTAGTTTGCCCTCATACTTCACCTTTTCCCTTCTTATAGCTTTTTTAGTTGCCTTTTGTTGAATTTTAAAAGCATCTCAATCATCCAACTTTCCACTCACTTTTGCTACCTTTCCTTGGCTTTTATGCAGTCCTTAACTTCCCTTGTCTTTGACTGCCATTTGAGAACTTCCTGTTCTGTGGGACATATGTACCTATCCTATGCCTTGTGAAGTATGCCCAGAAATTTCAGCTATCTCTGCTCTGCTGTCATCTCTGCCAGAATCCTCCTCCAATCCATCTAGGCAAGCTCCTCTCTCATGCCTCTGTAATTCCCTTTATTCCATTATGATATTGATACATGTGACTTATTCTACTCCCTCTGAAATTGCAGTATGAATTCAATCACTTGATTATCACTGCCTCCTAAAGGTTCCTTTATATTAAATTCCCTAATAAGATCTGGGTTATTATACAATACCAAATCTAAGACAGCCTTTCCCATAGGTTCTAGCACAAGCTGCTCTAACAAGCCACCTCGTAGGCATTCAACAAGCTCACTCTCTTGTGATCTGACACAAACCTGATGTTCTCAATACCCCTGCATACTGAACTCCCCCATTACAATTGTGACATTGGCCTTATTTACCCTTATCCAGGCCTTGAGATGCAATCAGACACAGCACTATTTTTCCCCTTAATATGTTGTATATCAGTTGAAAACTCTGATATGTTGGCCAGGTGGCATTGCTGCTGTGCAGACGAAGGGTCTGATATTTTAGCCATTGCATGCACGAGGGCTTTGTGGTGATCCTCTAGGAAAAAATGAAAATGGCAAACCGACAGACAGAGACTAAGAAGCTCATGGTGAAATGTGCTGTATTTCCTTTCAGAGGGACAGAGCTGCTGGCTGAAGGCAGCAAGTGGCTGCCACACGCCTCCTGCCAACTGTTCATGCACAGCACCCACAACGTAGTCTAAGGCATCAGTATAATGGCTATAGGTGCACTGGGGACCGGGCGCAGCAGTAGGGTTGTGTTAGAAAGAGCTTGTTTGGTATCAAATGCCCTGTTCATATCCGCTGACCAGTCAAGCACTTGATTAGGTTTATTGCATTTAAGTGCACTATACAGGGGAGATGAGATACGTCTTCAGATTTGGACACACTGGTGAGAAGTACGTTATCCAGATAAACAGAAAGAAAATCTATGTCTTTTAATGTAGTGTTCGTCAGCCATTAGAAAGTCTGTGCTGCATTTTTCAGTCCAAATGGCATTTGCAGAAACTCAAAAAGGCCAAATGGGGTTATCACTATTGTCTGGGGAATGTCCTCTGAGCACACAAGCAGCTGATGGTAGCCCCTAACTAAACTGACTTTGGAAAAAAATATTATTCTGGCTAAACAAGCCTATTAGTCTTGGATTTGTGGGACCGGGTAACAATTGAGGGTGGTGGCCTCAAAAAGGCATCAGTAATCACAACATGGGCAGCAACCACCATCGGACCTAGGGACCACATGGAGGGGCGGAGCCCAGGGGCTATTCGACCAGTGTACATTGCCAAGTCTTTCCATGTTGGCAAACTCAGCCTTCATGGTTGCCAGCTTTTCTGGGTCCAGCTTACTGCACAGGTATGGTCTGGTGTGGTCTGGTGGGCCAGTTGTGGGAATGTGGTGCTTGATCCCATGTTTTGTAACTTTGTGGAGAAATTGGGCTTGCTGAGGTCTGGAAGTTTGTCCAGCAGTCGAGTAAACTCACATGCAGTGGTGCATGTGCTTGACAGAGTTGTGGGGAAGTTTCTGCGGGAGCAGGGCAGCCACCCAAAGACCTTGGCATCCACAAGCCCGCAGTTCTTAAGATTGTCTAATAGTCCTTGGGCACACAGGAAATCTGCACCAAGCAAAGGTCTAGCCACTTTATCCAGGATGAAGTCACATGTGTAACATTGCCCACTGAAATAGAGCACCACCCATCATGTCCTGTAATTCTGGATCTTGCTGCCATTGACATCCTCCAGCGAGATTTCATCACTCTTTGCCTTCTCATCAATAGGTGATGCCAGCAGCACACTCAATTGAGCACCTGTGTCACACAGGAAAAGTTGCCCTGTAAGGGTGTACGTAAATAGGGAAAGAGAATAAATGCTGGCCTTCCAGTGAAGGTCATTACCCGTAAAGCTATTTTTAGCATTCTATTCTTTCTTCAAAGCACAAGTCTAAGTGCCTAGTCAATGTTGGAATTGAAAATCCTCTGTATTAGATGCTGTAACTGTGTTGAAATGAGAGAAGTAATGATACAACATACATTACAATTGCTTGGGGTGAACACTATTCTGTATCTCTCTCAGAATGGTTACTCTGGAGATTCCATTAGGAATATTCATGGCTTGTATGAACTTCATGCTTGGCAGTGGTGCCATTTTTGTAGCTCAAAGGTAATTGTCATTACTACGTGCACTAGCTTAACTGCAGTTGTTTCATAAAGCTCATTCTCTCTCAGGGGAAATATCTTGCTGAGTCCATGGCCTTAACAAATCAGGATTTGAACCATCCATTCAGAGAATGGTGCCTGGCTTAGAACACTTCGGTTGTGCAAGCTAAGCACTATATAACAGTTGCATTAATTATTGGAAGAGTACAGTTGTGAAGTCTCATGCATAATAATAGAAATACCTTTGTTTTTTTCACATTAATTATTTATTAGCCTTGGAAATATTAGCTTCTGACAGAAGCACAAATATCTAGGGCAGGGTTTGCTAAATTTTGTTTTTTTCCCTATATCTAATGATTTGGATACATTAAAATAAAGACCAAATAAGACGTGTTGAAATGCAGTGCTACCTGCAGTAGAAGAAACACAAGAGCCAGCTTGTGCATAGTGACTCCCAGACACGGGAGGTGATAAAGACCAGATAACCTACTTTTGATTATGTTAAGTGCCAAACATTGACCAATGCATAGGGCAGAGGATCCTTGTTCTTTACCTAAGTTGTTGCATACTGGGCTACAACTTAACTTTTCATCTGACAGAGGAGCACTCCATTTGTTGGCCGCCCAGTATTAGAATCCGAGTCAGGTTATTATCACTGATATATGTGATGAAATTTGTTATGACTGCAGTTTGGAACAAGACATCATAGTTACCATCACAATATGTGGATGGATAGAATGACAGAGGAATTGCAAGTTGGTGTGTTATGGATTTATGGGTCAGAAATCTGATGGTAAAGGGGAAGAAGCTGTTCTTAAAATGTTGAGTGTGGGTCTTCAGGTTCCTGTACTTCCTCTGCAATGACACTAATAAGGAAAGGGCAAGCCCCAGATGGTCAGCATCCTTAATGATGGATTTGATAATGATGAATTCTCCTTGAGGCACCTCTATCTGAAGATGTCCTCAGTGGTGGGGAGGGTTGTGATTGGAGATGGTTGAATCAACAACCCTCTGCAGTCTCTTTTAAAACCAAAGTTAACTCAGAATGTTCTCCACTGTACATCTGTAGAATTTTGTTGGAGTGTTGGTGACATGCCAAGTCTTCTCAAGCTCTGAATTTAGAATAGGGACTAGTCTATCTTCGTCATGAGTGCCTTCAATGTCTGGGCCGAGGATAGAACCTGTGAAATGTTGACATCCTGGAACTTGAAGCTGACTTCTAAAACTAGACTGGTTGTGATCCACTCACCTCTCCTTCCTGAAGTCCACAAATAGTTCCATGGTTTTGCTGACATTAAGTACGAAGTTAATGTGATGCCACTCAACCAGAAAATGGATGTATTTTGCTCCTGTACACCTCTTCATCACTATTGAGATTCTGCCAACTGGTCATCGGCGAATTTGCAGATGGTGTCTGAGCTGTACCGATCTTAAATGTGAAGTCTAGAGCAATGGGGAGAAGGGCTATTCATTGAATCACAAAGTTGGACTGGAAATAAGTCACCACAAGGATGTCTACAGCAAAAATTCTGCTCTTACAATAGGCAGCAAAGCCCTTTTTCCAAGGGGTCTCCTCACTGGCTGCATGTATAAGCTTTCATTACATAACCATAAAGATCATTAGATTTGTGAGGAGAAAAATGCTCACCAAAAGAAAATGGAGTCTACAAGTCATTTCATGGGTTTGGGAGGTTCCAGATCTAAAGGGTACCTGAATGTGTTTTGAAGAAGAACAGCCTACACCAAGAACTGATTTTGGGATTAGTCCAGTTAGCTCCTGCTCTGTCCTGTTTGATATGTTAGAGCCATTAAGTCACGGAGCACTACAATACAGAAACAGGCAATTCAGTCCACCTACCATACCAGCCTTACGGATGTCTTATCCCCATCTGCCTGCACGTGGACCATAGCGTCGTGCCTCTCTATTGCATGTTCCTATCCAAAACCCCCTTAAATGTTACAATTGTGCTTGCATAAGACCATAACAATTACAGCATGGAAACAGGCCACCTCGACTCTTCTAGTCCGTGCCGAACTTTTACTCTCACCTAATCCCACCGACCTGCACTCAGCCCATAACCCTCCATCCCTCTCCTGTCCATATATCTATCCAATTTAACTTTAAGCAACAACATCGAACCTGCCTCAACCACTTCTGCTGGAAGCTCATTCCACACAGCCACAACTCTGAGTAAAGAAGTTCCCCTTCATGTTACCCCTAAACTTTTGCCCTTTAACTCTCAACTCATGTCCTCTTGTTTGAATCTCCCCAACTCTCAATGGAAAAAGCCTATCCACGTCAACTCTATCGATCCCCCTCATAATTTTAAATACCTCTATCAAGTCCCCCCTCAACCTTCTACATTCCAAAGAATAAAGACCCAACTTGTTCAACCTTTCTCTGTAACGCAGGTGATGAAACCCAGGTAACATTCTGGTAAATCTTCTCTGTACTCTATTTTGTTGACATCTTTCCTACAATTTGGTGACCAAAACTGTACACAGTACTCCAAATTTGGCCTCACCAGTGCCTTGTACAATTTCAACATTACATCCCAACTCCTATACTCAATGCTCTGATTAATACAGGCCAGCATACCAAAAGCTTTTTTCACCACCCTATCCACATGAGATTCCACCTTCAGGGAACTATGCACCATTATTCCTAGATCCCTCTGTCCTACTGCATTCTTCAATGCCCTACCATTTACCATGTATGTCCTAATTTGATTAGTCCTACCAAAATGTAGCACCTCACATTTATCAGCATTATACTCCAACTGCCATCTTTCAGCCCACTCTTCAAAGTGGTCTAAATCTCTCTGAAAGCTTTGAAAACCTACTTCATTATCCACAACTCCACCTATCTTAGTATCATCTGCATACTTACTCATCCAATTTACCACCCCATCATCCAGATCATTAATGTATATGACAAATAACATTGGACCCAGTACAGATACCTGAGGCACACCGCTACACACCAGCCTCCAATCTGACACACGGTTATCCACCACTACTCTCTGGTGTCTCCCATCCAACCACTGCTGAATCCATTTTACTACTTCAATATTAACATCTAACGATTGAACCTTCCTAACCAACCTTCCATGTGGGACCTTGTCAAAGACCTTACTGAACTCCATATAGACAACATCCACCGCTTTACCTTCGTCAACTTTCCTAGCAACCACTTCAAAAAATTCAATAAGATTTGTCAAACATGACCTTCCATGCACAAATCCATGTTGACTGTTCCTAATCAGACCCTGTCTATCCAGGTAATTATATATACCATCCCTAAGAATACTTTCCATCAATTTATCCACCACTGACATCAAACTCACAGGCCGATAATTGCTAGGTTTACTCTTAGAACCCTTTTTAAACAATGGAACAACATGAGCAATACGCCAATCCTCCGGTACCATCCCCGTTTCTAATGACATTTGAAATATTTCTGTCAGAGCCCCTGCTATTTCTACACTAACTTCCCTCAAGGTCCTAGGGAATATCCTGTCAGGACCTGGAGACTTATCCACTCTTATATTCTTTAAAAGCTCCAGTACTTCCTCTTCTTTAACCATCATAGTTTCCACAACTTCCCTACCTGTTTCCCTATCTTACCCAATTCAATATCCTTCTCCTTAGTGAATACCGAAGAAAAGAAATTGTTCAGAATCTCCCCCATCTCTTTTGGCTCCATACATAGCTGTCCACTCTGATTCTCTAAGGGACCAATTTTATCCCTTACTATTCTTTTGCTATTAATATAGTGGTAGAAACACATTGCCCCTGTTTGTAAACCAGCTACCAGGTGTTGATCCATGCCCTGAGCTCATCTGCTTTTTCCTATGATACTTCTTGCATTGAAATATATACACCTCAGGATATTAATTGTACCATGCTCAACCTTAGGATTCCTAACTTTGTCTGAGGTCTTACCAACTTCTGCCTCCACAACCTCTCCACTAACTGTTCTGACACTCTGGTTCCCATCTCCCTGCAAGTCTAGTTTAAACCCCGCCGTGCAGCATTAAGAAACCTTCTGATTAGGATATTAGTCCCCTCCAGTTCAGGGTGCAAGCTGTCCCTTCTGTACAGGTCACACTTTCCCTGGAAGAGAGTCCAATGATCCAAAAATCTTATGCCCTACCTCCACACCCACTCCTGAGCCACATATTGAACTGTATAATCTTCCTGGTTCTGGCCTCACTAGCATGTGGCACAGGTAGCAATCCTGAGATCAGAACTCCAGACGTCCTGCCCTTTAACTTAACACCTCACTTCCTAAACATGTCCCTCGTCCTATCCATTTCATTGGTACCTACATGGACCACGACTTCTGGTTGTTCACCCTTCCACTTAAGAATGCTGGGAACCTGATCTGAGATATCCTGGACTCTGGCATCCAGGAAGTAACATATCATCCGGGAATCTCGTTCTCACCCTCAGAACCTCCTGTCTGCTTCCCTAACTAACAAATCCCCTGTCACCACAGCATGCCTCTTCTCCCCCTTCCTCTGAGTCACAGAAGCAAACTCAGTAGCAGAGACCCGACCACTAAGACTTTCCTCTGTTAGGTCATCCCCACATCTGCACCCAAAGTGATATACCTGTTGTGAGGGAAATGGCCAGGGGGGAAATCTGCTCTGGCTCTTTAACCCTTTTCCCCTTCCTGACTGTCACCCAGTTTCCTGTGTCCTGCACCTTGGGTGTAACTACCTCTCTATATGTCCTATTTATCACCCTATCAGCCTCCCGAATGATCCAGAGTTCATCCATTTCCAGCTCCAGCTCCTTAACATGGATTGTAGAAGCTGCAGCTGGATGCAGTCGTCAGGGACACTGGAGGTCTCTCTGCCTTCCCAATCCCGCGACAGCATTCCACCATCCTGCCTGGCATCTCTACTGTCCTAGCTGAGCAGATATAAAGAAGGGAAGGAAAAAAATGTGAGCTTTTCCTTTCTTTTGCTTTCTCTGGATGAAACCTCTCTTCATGGAAACCTTGAAGAGCTAGAGCCTGAAGATCACCATTTTGAATCTGTCCACTCAGCCGATGGCCGCTGCACTGCCCTGCTGTCCTTTAATTTGCTCTTGCTAATCAATCACAAAGCCAATACATATTCACTCTACCTCCTGAGTGAAGTAGTACCCGCAAAGATTCCCCTTTAATACTTCATCTTTCATCCCAAACCCATGATCTCTCGTTCTTGTCTCACTCAACCTGAGGGGGAAAGTCTACAAGCACTCACCTTATCTATACCCTTCATAATTCCCTATTCCTCTGTAAGATCTCCCTTCATTCTCCTGCACTCCAGTGAACCAAGCCCTCATCTACTCAACCCTTCCCTATAACTTGGGTTCTCAAGTCCCAACAACACCCTTGTAAGTTTCTTTTTCACTCTTTCAAGCTTATTGATATCTTTCCTGAGGGGTCCAGAACTGTACATAACGCTCCAAATTTGGTCTCACCAACACCTTACACAACTTCAATATAACACTCCAATTCCTGTACTCATTGTCATGATCTATGAAGGCCAATGTGCCAACAGCTCTCTTTTCGACCTTAAAGTGATGCCACTTTCAAAGGATTGCGGATCAGTATTCCCTGGTTCTTATATTCTACCACACAACCTAGTGCCTTACCATTCACTGAGAAAGTCTTACCCTGCTTTTCTATTCTCTGCTGAAGTGCAGCACCACACACTTGTCTGCATTAAGTTACATCTACCAGTTTTCTGTTCATTTTTCCAGCTGGTCCAAATCACTTTACAAGCTTTGATAACCTTCTTTGCTGTCATCTGAAAATTTGATGATCTGGTTAACCACATTATCATCCAACTCATTTGTATAGCTCATTAGATAAATAGCACTAGACCCAGCACCAGTCCCTGCAGCACAATACTAGTCTCAGATCGTCAGTCAGAGGGATATCCCATCTACTACGCTCTCCAGCTTCTCCTGCTAAAACAAGGTTGAATCTAATTGACTACTTATCCCAAAAGACAAGTAATCTACCCTTTGGACTAGCCTCCCATGTGGGACTTTTCAAAGGCCTTGCAAAAGTTCATGTAGACAATGTCCACATATATAAGATTTGTTAGATATGGCCTGCTATGTACAAAGCCATGTTGATTCTCCCAAATCAGGCCCTGTTTATCAAAATACTTATATATCCAGTCTCTTAGAATATATTCCTTCCAATAATTTACCCACGCCTGACATCAAGCTCATGGGTCTGTCATATCCCAGTTTATACTTAGTGCTTTTCTTAAACAACATTAGCATTCTTCCTACGCTCTGGCACAGTGCAAAGGATGTTTTAAGTATCTCTGCCAGGTCCCCTGAAACTTCTGCACTGGTCTCCCACAAGTTCTGAGGATCCTCATCAGTCCATGGGGATTTGCCCACCCTAATTCACATCAAGACAGCAAGCAGCTCCCCTTCTGCAATTGGAATACAGTCCATGATCTCACTACTCTTTTGCCTCAGCTCTGTAGTCTGTGTCTGTCCACTGAGTAAATACAGATGCAAAAAAAAAAAAAAATCATTTAAGATCTCCCTCATTCCTTTCAGCTTTATACATAGGAGACCAGGCTGATCTCCAGGGGGACCAACTTTGTCCCTTGCTATCCTTTTGGTCTTAATATACCTGTAGAATCCCTTAGGATTCTCTTTCACCGTGTCTACCAGAGCAGCCTCATGACTTCTAGCTCTCTTGATTTCTCTCAAGTGTTCCTTTGCATCTCTTATACCCCTCAGGCACCTCACTGAATCCTAACTGCCTATACCTGATATATGCTTCCTACATATTCTTTTCCAGGGTCTCCATAGTCCTTGATAACCAAGGTTGCCTAACCCTGCTATCCTTGTGTTCTATTCTAACAGCAACATACAGATTCTGTAAACATAGTATCTCACTTTTGAAGAACTCCCATCTCTTAGCTAGAAGTCAACCTAGACCAATCCACATCATCAAAAATGGCCTTTCTACAATTTTGAATCTTAACCTTAGGACCAGTCCTTTCCTTCACCATAATTGTATTGAAACTGATGCTCATTGGATCTAAAGTGTTCCCCTATACACACTTCCGTCACCTGTCCTGTCTCATTCCCTAAGAGGAGATCTAGTATTGCACCTTCTGTAGTTGAATCCTTTACATTTTGATTAGTGAAACTTTCCTGAACACATTTGACAAACTCTATCTCGGCCAGTACTTTTATGGTACAGGAGTCCCAGTCAAAATATGGAAAGTTAAAATCATCTGCTAACAGCACCTTATCTTTCCTGCAACTGTCAGCTATCCCATCTGGTGAACCAAAGTCTTCCCTCAATGCTGTAAATCAGAGAAAAAAAATCAACAGGCAAATTAAATCTGTTGCGGTTTTACCAGATAGAAGTGTCTAAGATTTTGAGAGGCACGGATAGGGTAGACAGTCTTTTTCCCAGGGTACTAAAGGACAAGCATTTACGATGAAGAGGGTGTTCCCAGGAGGCGTTGCCACAAGTAGCAGTGGAAGCAGATACTATTGTGCTGTTTGAGATGTTTTATGATACACATATAAATACTCAGGGAAAGGAAAGGAGGGATGTGGATAATGTATGGGTAGAAGGGAATACTTTGTGTGAGATATTTGGGAAGAGATGGTAAAATTACAAAGTATTTTTAGTAGTATGTGATTGATCACAGCAGTAAAAGCAGTACAGTATGGGTGACTGAATTTCAGTGGTAGTCCCATGAGATTAGTAGACACGTCGGTGAATCTGAGACACACAGCTCAGTTATTAGGCTGAGTTACCTGTATGGATATTGTGACCTGTGTGACCATGGTTACTCAGCACGAACTGGATTCTTGGAAGCTTTGTCTGAATGACCCTTTTGATAAGAGGAACCCAAGTAAATTATTGCCAAATGCAGCTCTTGCCTGGAAAAGCCTCTCCTCCATGGACTCTGTCTATACTTCTCACTGTGTCCATTGAGCAGTCAATGTACTCAAAGAGCCCTCCCAGTCCACACATTGCCTATTCTTCCCACCTGCATCAGGCAGCAGATGCAAAATCCTGAAAGCATGTACAACCAAGTTCAAGGACAGCTTCTATTCCATTGCCGTAAGACTATTGAACGAACCTATTATATGATAGGATGGATTCTAGACCTCAGAACTACATGACCATGGCCTTACACCTTCTTGTCTACCTGCACTGCATTTTCTCTGGAACTGTAACACAATGTTATTGCTTTCCTTTGTACCACCTCAGTGTACTGAGGATTTGAAATGATCTGTATGGGTGGCAGGCAAAGCAAAGTCTTTCACTTTACCTCAGCATATATGACAATAATAACTCAAAAACCAATTACCCATTTCAATTAGACCCAGCTTTGAAATTTGCAGATTAGTTTCCAAAGGACCCAGAGAAACTTGGAAGAGCAAAGACCAGCACAAGGCAAGAGGGACAAACCAACAAGGAATTTTAGTTGGTTTACACCCAAGGACTGCTTTGTGATGACAACTTGATGAGTTTCTTCTGGTGTAATTGGTCAAATTGGCCACAGAATAATGGAATGAGTCAGTAATTGGAATTTTGGCCTGTCATTTATGTGGTTTCCTGTTGTTTGTGCTGAACACCCATTTTCTGAACTGAAGGCATGTGATAAGAGTAAGGAATAGTTAATGAAGGAAATGTGCTTAGATTATCACTTTCTGAGAGAACTCTTAAAAAGAACGTGAAATGGTGCCTAGCTTTCTCTGGTGCTTTCAGCAAAGCAGTAAAGAAGGCCTGCTATGACAGTTCAAGTCCAGTGGCTTCATTTCATTTATTCTTGGGAAGTATTACTTCTGGGCAGTTCAACGATTATTACCCAAACTTAATTGGCCCGAGCACCAGCTGTGCCATTGCAGAAAACAGTTAATGCAGGTCAAATATAGACCAACCTCAGCAAGTTCAGCAACTCTCCATCTGCATGGGTGTTTATCAACTAAGTGAGTTTTTAACAATTTGGTAACTATGTGATTATCTTTAAATCATCACTGATGATTTGTTATTCAATTATCTGATTTTAAATTCCAATTACTTGAAGTTATAGGTACCAACATTTGAGCTAACATCTCAGGATCAGGCATGGTCACTAACATTCCCACCACACTATACAATGAATGGTATTAAGCCGAATGAAAAAAAGCACTGGAGGAACTCAGCAGGTCAGGCAGCAGCTGTGGTGAGAAGTGGACTATCAAACTTTCAAGTCATCTGTGGACCCTTTATCTGGAGTCCACAGATTCAGTGAACTTTCTCCAGCATCTTCTTTGTATCTCCAAATTCTCCAAATCTACCGTCTCTTGTATCTCTGTCAGACCTAATCAGTTCATTATGTGAGGGACAGTTAGACATAAGCAAAAATTGGAACTTTGCCTCGTGTAGCATATATTAAGGTAAAACCCAACATTTGCTCGGACAGGTAGGGTGAAATGTAAGTCATGCAAGGATATAATATGGGGACAAAGACTCTTGTTCCTAATACATGCCCTACCCAAATTACTTGAACTAGGATAGCAAAAATAACATCAGACGAAACTGGTGCTACTGAGGTGTTGCACTTTGGCAGGTCAAATGTAAATGGAAAGTATACAGTTAATGGCAGGACTCTTCCCAGCATTAATGAACAGAGGGATCTAGCAGTCCAAGTTTATAACTTACTGTAAGTGGCCACACCAGTAGATCGGGTAGTAAAAAAGGAATGTAATGCTTGCCTTCATTGGTCAGTGCATTGAGGATAGCAGTTAGAAAGTCATGTTGCGGCAATGTAAAACTTTGCTTAGGCTACTTTGGAGTATTGTGTGCAATTCCAGGAAGCTTTGGAAAAGTTGCAGATGAAGTTCACCAGAAAACCTTCCTGGCTTAAGGAGGAGTTAAACAAGCTTGGGTTAATTTCTTTGGGGTACTGGAGGCTGAGGAGATTTCTGACTGGAGTTTATAAAATCATATGAAGAATTGATAGGGTAGACAGAATCTTTATCCCAAAGTAAAAATGTCAAGTAAAAGAAGATGTGCATTTAAGGTGAGGGGGGGGACACTTAAAGGAAATGTTCGGGGCTTTTTTTTTTTTTAAAAACACAGTATGGTCTTGCAATGGTCTGCAAAGGGTAGTGGTGGAAGCAGCTACAATGGTGGCGATAAGACACTGTTGCCCAGAGACAGGAATATTCAGGGAATAGAGGGTATGGATCATGTACAGGCTGGGGATATTTAGTTAATTTGACGCAGACATCATGGGCCACAGGACCTGCTTCTGTGCTGTTCTATGTTCTGTATCATTCCCAAGCCCTGCCAACATTGAAAGATTCACCCAGTATTTCCTGTTTGTTGGAAGGTCCCTGGGAATACAACCTTTCAGTGAAGGGTGGTCATCAGTCAACTCAGTGAAAATCTCAAAAATGCAATATAGTCTCTCCGTTCCTTTTCAGCTAACTGTTAATACAACAATACAGCGGAATGCTTGTGTCTAAAATAGTTCTGTTAATTCTGTTTAATATATTCAGAGCATCCAGCAACTCAAAAAGGTGAAAACACTTTTTTCATAAAATGGGTCTCTGGATCTCAACTAGAGATTGCTAAGGAAACTCTGCCCATCACTGTGTTGACACTAATGAATGACAAATCATCAGCACTGCAAAGGTTAACTCCTGCTGTTTGAGCTGCTGCTAACATCTGTCAATCAAATTAACAGCAAGTCATGGTGGCATATTATGATAAAAAAAATGGTTAATGAAAGTAAACAAGGGCAAAAATGTCTGCACTTGGATTCGCTGTTTATTGACATGATGTGAGTATGTTGGGACAAGCTATTAATCATTTAATTCTGAGAAAACCAGGGCAAAGTGGGCAGGCAGGGAGGGGCTCAAAATCCAATCTGTAGACTCAGCACCATGGAAGTTCTTCACCTGGTGGTTTTGTGGGGAAGGACATTGGTTTGGTTATCAGTGAAACCCAACTACTCTGGAAATCCTGATGAAGAGTTTTGGTCCGAAACGTTGACTGTTTATTCATTTCCATAGGTGCTGCCTGATCTGCTGAGTTTCTCAGGCATTTTGTGTGTGTTGCTTTGGATTTCCAGCTTCTGCTGAATCTCTTGTGTTCACTCTGTAAACTTTGGAGTCATCTCACTTAACTCAGGCTTACAGGGTGGGTGTATCGGTCCTACCCAAAAGGGGCCCTATATACCCAGGTGAGCATGAGGCAGCCCAGGAGCACAACCTGATGTCCAGAGCGAAAACTGGCACAGCTAATATTGATGCTGGCTCACAGCACCAGAGATCCAGGCTCAGTCCTCAGCATGGCTGCTGTCCGTGAGCGGTCTGCATGTCCTCCCTGTGTCGCAAGGAACGGGGTGAACCCAAACGCAGGACACTGACACGGAGATTGAGTTAGGATGCAGACAAGGGTGTGGGAGTGGATGGAGCTGAATGGCAAACAGGAGAGTGAACAGGAAAGCAGGAGGCAGGCAGAACTTACCTTGACACAGAGCGTAGAAAGGCAAGCGGTACACAATACTTTTCTTGACATGGCATCCATTAATCTTGCGAGACCATGGATCTGCGCCTGGAAAGTCTTCACTCTCCAGGGCGCAGGCCTGGGCAAGGTTGTATGGAAGAGCAGCAGTTGCCCAAGTCTCCCCTCTCCACAACACCCATGTTGTCCAAGGGAAGGGCATTAGGACCCATACAGCTTGACACCAGTGTCGTCACAGAGCAATGTGTGATTAAGTGCCTTGCTCAAGGACACAACACGTTCCTCGGCTGTGGCTCAAACTCACGACCTTCAGATCATTAGTCCAATGCCTTAACCACTTGGCCACATGCCCACATCTTGACATGGAGAGATGGAGTTGCACAGGTAAACCTTGGTACTGAATTAAAACTTAGATCCTTACCTTGACACGGAGAGACAGGGTTACACAGGTAAACCTTGGTACTGAAGTAAAACTTAGAATACACAATCCTAAGCGGCCAGGAACGTTAATTACCACACTGGCTAAACAACAATCTAGCAATGAGTGGATGCAAAACTGGGGTTTTTATGCTGTAGGTCTTGATGAGAATCAGGTGCCGCCATCAAAGGGAATTAGGAGAAAATGGGGAATTAACAGTCGGGACTGTGACACCCTGTGACTGCGTGGTTTTTGCCCCAGGTACTACAGATTCCTCCTGTATCCCAAAGTCATATGTTTGTTGGTTAATTGGCCACTGTAAATTCTCCCTTTTGTCTAGATGATCAGTAGAATCTGGGGAATTAATAGGAATTTAGAGAGAATAAAGTGGGATTAACACAATTGTGTGGTGGATATTTGATGCGTATTTGTTGGGCTGAAGCACCACCAAGTGCTGTATCACTTGATGGCTCAGTGACTCTATGACCATTACACAACCTGTCAGTTCAAAGCTGGTGATGGTGAGTCTTTATGGATGGTTTTCCTGGCCTGAGTCTGTGCACTGTCCTGCCCAGCTGCTGAGCTAGGTAGGTGATAGGGCCCTCCCTAGGCACAGTCCCAGTCAGAGTAGCCTGGGCCAATGCTGCTGCTGCTCTTGGACAATTTCCAATGTAACTGCCGGGTTATTCCCTCTCTAACATAGGTGCAAACCTTAACATAGAACAGTACAGGCCCTTTGGTCCACAATGTTATGCTGACTGTTTAACAAACTGCAAGATCAAACTAACACTTCCCTCCCACATTTTCTTTTCATCTACATGCCTACCTGAGGGTCTCTTAAATGTTTCTAATGTATCTGTCACCACCCCACCCGCCCCCAGTGGCACGTTCAATGCATCCACCACTCTGTGTAAAAATCTATCCCTGACTTCACTCCTACACTTTCCTCCAAACACTTTAAAATTATTCCCTCCTCTATTAGCCATTACCACCACGGGAGAAAGGTGCTGCTGTCCACTCTATCCATGCTTCTTATCATCTTATACATCACATCCTCTCATCCGTCTCTCCAAAAAGAAAAGGCCAAGCTCACTCAACCTTTCCTCTTAAGGCATGCTCTCTCATCCAGGTAGTACCCTGGTAATTCTCCTCTGCACCCTCTCTAAAGCTTCCACATCCTTCCTAGAATGGGATGACAATATCACGTGTGGTCTAACCAGAATTTTATAGAGCTGCAATATTACAGTGTTTGAATTCAATCCCCTGGCTAATGAATGCCAAAACACCATAACCATCCTATCAAATTGCGCAAAATCTTTGTGGGATCTATGAACGTGGACACCAAGATCCCTCTGTTCCTGCACACTGCTGAGAATCCTGCCATTAATGCTGTACTCTCCTTTCAGGTTTCACCTTCCAAAGAGAATCACTTCACACTTTTCCAGATTCTAGGTCTCTCTCACTGGTGAATATTGAATTTATTCTGGACATCCTCTACCTCCTTTGACTCCAGCCACATGTTTCCTCTTTTACTCCTAATCAGTCGAACCCTCACTCCAGTCATCCTCCTGTTCTTCATGTACACGTAGGATGCTCTGGGGTTTTCCTTAATCCATCTCGTCAGGGACTGCTCATGCCCCCTTCTAGTTTGTCTATGTTGCTTCTTAAGCGCTATCCTGGCTACCTTGAAACTCTCTAAAGTCCTGTCTGATCCTTGCTTCCTAAACCTTAAGTATGCTTCCTTTGTCCTGACTATATGTTCCATATATCTTGTCAGCCTCCCCTACTCTTTCAGTCTAGATTAAACCCACCCCAACAGCACCCGCAAATTTGCCCGCAACAACATTGAGTTCAGGTGTAACATGATCGACAATTCTGAAACCCTGCCCCCTACACCAATTCTTCAGCCACCCACACATCTACCATGTCATCCTATTCTTAACTTTATTGGCACGTGGCTCTGGCAGCAATCCAGAGATTACTGCCCCTGAGGTCCTATTTCCCTATGTTCTCTCTTCAGGGCTTCATCCCTTTTCTTACCTATGTCATTGGTACCAATATTTACCACAACTTCTAGCTGATCTCCCTTCCCTTTAAGAATAGACAGCAGCCCTCCTGAAGTAGGAAGTATTTTACTGAATGAGGTCTCTTCATCCAAGAGGTGGTTTCGCTAATGTGCACAGCCACTCGTGTAGCAGAGTGGTCCCTATGTGGTGATCCATTTCCTAATTGGGAGTTGGTTTATTATTGTCTCATGTATGGAGTTGCAGCAACAAGTTTTAGTATGCTTGCCACTCAGAAGTACATCGAGGTAGTACAAAGAAAACAAAATGCAGAATATGCTGCTACTGTTACAGAGCAGGTTGACATAAGGGTGTAAGGCCCCGACAAAATAGACTGAGATCATAAATTTACCTCTTTCATACAAGAGGTCTGTTCAAGAGTCTGATAAAAGAAGGATTAAAGTTGTTCTTGAGCTGGTGATATGAATATTTATTTGCCACTTTATCAACCAGCCATAACATTTCAATATAATTCAGCACTGATCACAAAAACTTGTCACTGAAAAAGGAGTGACTTGGTGTAGAGCACAAGACCCCAGGCACAGTTCCTGAAATCATCTGTTGAAATAACTCTGAGGGAAATGAGCTGAAGGTCTGTGATTTTCAGGTAGAGATGAGTTTCTTGCTCTTGTTGGAGGCATGATTGCTGTCTTCATCATGTTCGCCCCCAGCCAGCCTTTGCTTGCCAGTCAGATGAAGAGGAGTAAGGTGGCATGGAGCATGGCTTAGCAATCGAAGCAATGGAATTGAAATGCCACTCCCTGACACAATAGGCAGACTTTGAAACCAAGTAACTGGGTAGCATGCTTGTCTCAAGTTCTTTAAAGTAAACTTGCACATTGAGAACTATCCCCTGCTACCCCACACCCATTCCAGCTCCTTGTTCCATTCCACTGACCATCAACACCATCTATTGCACAGTCCTTGACAAGTGGTGACCTCAAGATTTGAAACCCCCAGCAGTCAATTAATCTTACATATTCTTCCTGCAGGAGCACAAATTCAACATGAAGCTTTACACCACACTCCCATCTCCATCTAGCCAATTGGAATCCCAGAAATGAACATTCTTCTAATCCATTAGGTAGTTCAGATCCAATCTGCTTCCATTGTTCTTTTAGGAATTTTGGCCCAGTTGTGTGAAAATATTCTCCCCTTTTCTCCTTTTTGTCTTCTTTCAAACAACTTAAATCTTTAACTTTTGGTTACCATTCCTGGTGCCAGAGGAAATCATTTCTACCTGCCTGTTGCAGCAAAGCACCCTCATACATTTGGACAGCTCCACTGGATGTGCCCAGAACCTCTTCTTCTCTAAGGAGATAACACAGGCTCTGTAGTTTCTCCACATAACGGAAGTCCAACATTCCTTGTGTCATCCCACTACCCCTCCTCGATACCTTTTCCCTGGCCATGACATCATACTCTGCTAATTCTCCCAACTGTGCTGAGCTGAGGCCGAACCAATTATTTCTAAATGTTCAGCATCACTTTATTACATTTGCTAAATGTAAAGTCTGTGTCTTGTACGCTGATATCACCAAAGTGCCTTCAAACATTTGTAAATGTGTGCGCCTAGTCCCTCTGCTTTCACAATAGCTTGGTTTAGATTGTGCTACTTGTTCCTGCCTAAGTGTACCACGTCATACCTATTCCCTTACCTCCCGATTCAGGCTTTATTGCCCTACCCCAGGATGAACAAATGTGCATTATTTACTGTTTCCCAGCCCTCACATATCCAGAGTAATGGACTGTTTGTGCTTTCATTCTCTCCCCAGAGTCTAAGAATGTATCCAGTTCTGGGCATGGAAAAGGTCCCAATCTAGTTAGGTTTTTATTTCTCCTTTTTATCATTCTGCCCTCCTGCTGAAGGAGTGAACTTCCTCATTATCTGTGAAGATATTGGTTTATTATTGTCTTAAATTTCAGGATAAACTTTGTCTGCCCACCAGACAAGCCATGCCATAATTACCTTGAGGTAGTTAAATGACAAAAGTACGCAGAATATGCTGTTATAGTTACTGAGAAAGTGCAGTGCAGAAAGATAGGTAAATGCAAGCAACATAATGAGGTAAGTTGGGAGATGAGACGTCATCTCTAACATATGAGCGGCGTGTTCAAGAGTCTGATAACAGTACGATAGAAGCTGACCTTAAGTCTGGTGGTTCGTGCTCACAAGATTTTGTATCTTCTGCCTGACAGGAGAAGGGAGAAGAACAAATGACCAGAGTTGGAAGGGTCCTTAGATTATGTTGACAGTTTTCCCAAGGCAGCAGGAAATGTAAACAGAAGTAATGGAGGGAAGATTAGTTTATGTGATGGACTAGGCTGCTTCCCCAATTCTCTGCAATTTCTTGCAATCCTTGGCAAAACAATTGCTACAGCATGCTGTAATGAATCCAAGCAAAATACTTCTTATGGTGTGTCATAAAAATTAGTGAGGGTCATTGGGAACATGATGAATTTCCTCAGCAGAGATGCTGTTGTGCTTTAAAGACCATAGTGTTCACGTGCAGTGATTGGACCTGGACAAATTGTTGATGTTTACAACTAAGAACCTAAAGGTCTAAACTCAATCACCTCCACCTCAGCACCATTGATACAGACAGGGCTGTGTATTGATCACCCCCCACCTCAGCACCATTGATACAGACAGGGCTGTGTATCGATCACCCCCCACCTCAGCACCATTCATACAGACAGGGCTGTGTATCAATCACCTCCACCTCAGTTGCTGAAGTCAACAACCAGCTCCTTCGTTTTGCTTTTGGTGTCAATCCTCATTCGGATGTACATGGTGTGTCCCCTTTGCTTTGATCAGCCCTGACTAATCACTTAAGCAGAATTTTGAAAATGAGTGATCCCGAGGCAGGATGCAACTGCGACTGCTTCATTTCTACTTGCCCAATTTATGAAGGTAAATATTTCAATTTCTGCAGATAGGCCAGTGCTCTTTACTTATTTATATCATTGTGGTTGCCATGACATCACTTACAGCTGGCTAAACTGAGGATACAGGAGCTATAATTATCTGTCTGTGTTCTGAAGATGTTTCACTGCGAAGAGCACTCATCTAATGCACAAGGACAAGATTTACAGGAGTTCTGACTACAGGAAACAGGACATGCTAGCTCCCACTCAGTATGTAACCCTTTCCCCTGCTTCTCTAATAACAGCAGTGCATCATTTGATTTGTGTGTCTCAGGAATGTCTCCCACTCTGCACAGTGATCATCCATCTCCCCACTGTAGGTAGAACAGGAGCCAGGCCCCATCTTCACATCTGAGTCCACACATACTGATTTCACAGAATGCACTATTTCTCTTCCATTTCACACACATCTGCTATTACCCCATCCTCCCGCCACCCTAGCAGGGAAAGCGTTCCTCTTGTCCTCACCTACCACCCCACCAGCCTCGGTGTCTAGCACATAAACTTCTGCCATCTCCAACAGGATCCCATCACCAAGCACATCTCTGATGGCAGCATTTAACAGATGATCACACTGGGGTCACCATGTTTGTCATGGACAGCAGATTTTCTCTTCTGAAAGCCCACAGTGAACCAGATGAGTTGTAACAGCAGTCTGGTTATGTTGTGGTTATTGTTAATGAAATTGGCATTTTTAATGTCAATTTGCTTAACTCTACACTGCCTAATTCCAATGGTGAAGTTTGAATCATTTCTTGGGTCAGAAGTCCTGACATGGTATTCCTGCTTAACTCTATCAGTAATGCTATTGACTTATTCTGGTCACATGCATACCATAAAAATCTTTTATATGTGTGCATTCAGACCTATCATTCCATACATAACAGCAACAAGCTAATAAAAAGCTTAAGCAACAAACAAGATACAGTGTTGCAGTTTCACAGGAGATGCACTGAAAGTGGACAGATAAATGCAAGAGCCACAGTGAGTTAGATTGGGAAATCAAGAATTCATCTTTAGCATTGAGTGACCCATGCAAGATAATGAGAACAATGGCATCGACGCTCCCAGAGCCTTGCGGTACACATTCCCAAGCCTTCTATATCTTTCTTACAGGAGAGGAGAGTGAAAAGACAGTGACCAGGGGAGGGGTCCCAAGGCAGTGGAAACTACAGATGAAGTCAATAGAGGAAAGCCCATTATGCGTGATAGACTGGGGTACTTCCACAGTTTCTTGCGGTTATGGGTGGAACAATGGCCATACCAAGTTGTCACGCTATAGTGCATCTATAAAAATTGGTGAGGATCACTGCATGCATGCCGCAGTCTCTTTGGCTTCTGAGGAAATGGAGATTCTAATGTGCTCTGCTGACTATAGTGTCCACATGGACAAGTTGCTGGTGATATTTAAAAATAAGAATTTGAATCTCTCGTCCACCATTGATATAGACAGTGTGGTGCACTCCACCAAGTATAATAGTATAAGTGTTCCAACTACTTCCAGGCTTCACAGAGAAGATGTTTCCTCTACAGGGGCATATGGACCTAAGGATAACAGCTTGAGATAAGGGTAGCCGACTACATGCCAGGCTTGTCCTAGATGGTGCTGGGCTTCTGAAAATTGCTGAAACTGCACTGATCTGGGCAAATGAAGAGTGTTCCATCTCATTCCTGACTTGTGCCTTATAGATGGTGGAAAGTCCTTGAGGAGTCAGGGATGCGTCGCTCCCTACAGGATATTCCGCCTCAGACCTGCTCTGTCAGAGGGTGGCAAAATATTGGTGTTTTCTACACACGAGGACTGAAGGTTCAGATGCCGAGAACATTCAACATTGTCACCATTGTTTAGGTAGATCTTAAAATCTAGGAAGAGTTTGATGAGAATGTGAGGTGACTATAAATGGGCAGCACTGACTTGATGAGCTGTAGGGTCCATTTCTGTGCTGAATGAATGCACGTTTCTGTAACAGAGAGTGGTGAATGTTCAGATATGAAGGGAATCAAAGGAATGAATTGATGCAGCACAGTGGAACTGAGCAAGGAGATGAGTCATAACTTCATTGGTGCAGATACCTGATACAGGGTCCAAATGGCCTACTGATCTTTCATTTCTTATGGTCTAACAATTAGTGTCTCCACCAACATTTTTGTCAAGGTAGTTATTCCCCACTGTTCCATACATTCCTGACCACAACATCTTTGTGTCCTCTCGCTAACATTAGATAGTATAACTCCAGTCTGCCTACCTCTGCCATTTTCCACTCTAGTGGGAATCACAGAGTCATTGAATCATGCAACACAAAGACAAGTATTTCAGCATAGCTTGTCAGTGCCAGCCAAGTTGTCTAACTGAGCCGGTCCTATTTGCCTGCACTTGACCCATAGCTAAGGTGTCACCGCAACAACGTTGCATTCAATGCCAGTAAGGCTAACGAACTGATTGTGGACTTCAGGAAGGAGATGCCTAGGGAGCACACCAGTCCTCTTTGAGGGATCAGCAGTGGAAAGGGGAGCAGCTTCAAGTTCCAGGATGTCAACATCTCTGACGATCTATCTGGGGCCCAACATATTGATGCAACTACAAAGTTGGCACAACAGTGGCTATATTTCATTAGGAGTTTGAGGAGAATTGGTTTGTCACCAAAGACTCTCTCAAGTTTCTACAGGTGTACCACAGAGAGCATTCTAATGTTGCATGACCCCCTGGTATGGATGGGCCACCGCGCAGGGTCAGAAACAGCTGCAGAGAGTTGTAAAGTCAGTCAGTTCCATTATGGACACCAGCCTCCCCAGCATCAAGGCCACCTTCAAAAGGTGATGCTCAAGGCAACATTAAGGACCTCCACCTCTCAGGACATGTCCTCTTCTCATTGTTACCATCAGGAAGGGGATACAGAAGCCTGAGGGTGCACACGCAACATTTCAGAAGCAGCTTTTTCACCGCGGAGATCAGATTTCTGAATGGACAATGAACGCTTCCTCATAACACGCTGGAGGAACTCAGCAGGTCGGGCAGCATCCGTGGAAACGATGAGTCGACATTTCGGGCCAGAACCCTTTCTCATGCCTTTCCCTCTCTTTTCGTACTACCTATTTAATTTAATTTTCTTTATATATAGAAACTTCGGCAGGACTGGCAAAGTGTCTCAGCCTAAAACCTCGACTGTGCCCTTTTCCATAGATGCTGCCTGGCCTGCTGAGTTCCTCCAGCATGTTGTGTGTTTTGCCAGAGATATTGAATCTGGTTGTGATTCCGATTCTCCTATAAGCTGTAGAGTGAGGGTAACATTGGACATGCTGTAAACTCAAATTGTTAACATGAACGCGGGTGCATGTTAAACAAAAGCAAATGGAAAAAAAATTGAACTGATCTTCACTCACTATCTGCTCACTAATCGCTGCTGCTATTAACAAGTGCAATACCGCAGTGGGTTTGACAGGCTGCAGAGTCTGTAGTGTAACATCTGTTGATGTGGATCTGCTCTGCCTGTCTCCTCTGGGAAATACGGGCATGTGAACCATAGGAACACGACTAATTTCTCCCTTCCTTAGCAGTATTTCTCTCAGTAAGTCTTCCCTTCAGTTTAGAATGTCGAAGACCGTTTGTGTCGACATACAAAATGCAATTACTCACCTCACTGTCTCAGAGACAAAACCGGTGCCCTTTAGTTCCTTTTTTTTTGTAATTTATTTTTTATTATCAAACAAAACTTTCCATAAAATGTAATAATAATTGAGCAGAACAAGAAATAAGAAAGGAACTTGGACATAAATAGAGCATTGTTTATTTGGAATAGTCCTGCTAATTTTCACAAAGTCTCGTCTGTAAAATACAGCTTGATGCAGAAAGTGACATCACTGAGCAGCTAAACAGCAGGAAGGAAGAGACCATAAGACCAAAAGACATAATAGCCAATTTAAGCCATTTAGTCCCTAAAGACTGCTCCACCATTCTATCAGGGCTGACTTATTATCCCCCTCAACTCAATTCCCCTGGTGTCTCCCCATAACCTTTAACACCTTTACTAATCAAGAACCTATTAACCTTCACTTTAAATATAACCAATGACTGGGCATTGACAGCCATCTGTGGCAATGAGTCCCACAGATTCCCCAACCTCTGGGTAAAGAAATTCCTCTTCATCTCTGTTCTAAAGGGACATCCCTCTATTCTGAGGCTGTGTCCTCTGGTCCTAGACTCTCCTATGACTGGATACATCTACTCCATGTCCATACTGTCTAGGCCTTTCAATATTCAATAGGTTTTGATGAAATTCCTACCCTTCTCCATTCTTCTAAACCCCAGTGAGTACAGGCCTATAACCATCAAACACTCATCATACATTAGCCATTTAATTCCTGGTATCATTCTAGTGAACGTTCCCTAGACACTCTCCAACACAAGTACACCCTTTCTTAGATAAGGGGCCCCAAATCTGTTCACAATACTCCAAGTTCAGAGTGATCAATGCCTTAAAAAGCTTTAGCGTTAAGTCTGTACTTTTATGCTCTTCAAAATGAATGTTAACATTGTATTTGCCTTCCTTATCACTGACTCAACCTGCAAGTTAACATTTAGGGAATCCTGCACGAGGACTCCCAAGTTCCTTTGCATTTCTGATTTCTGAAATTTCTCACCGTTTAGAAAATAATCTACAGCCAGGTATATCTGATAAAATTAAGAATGAATGGGAACAGGAACTTCAACTTCTCTTACCTATAGAGAAATGGGAGAATTATTTTCCAATTATTTAACTTTTCCTCTATATGTGCTAAACATATGTTGATACAATTTAAGGTGGTGCATCGGGCCCACATGTCTAAAAATAAACTAGCTCGTTTTTACTCTCATATAAGTCCTGTCTGTGATAGATGTCACTCTGAGGTAGCTTCTTTGATTCATATATTCTGGTCTTGCCCTCTTTTGGAAAAATATTGGAAAGACATTTTTGATTCTATTTTAACAGTTTTGCGTATTGATTTACAATCTCATCCTATTAACTGCAATTTTTGGTTTACCAATGATGGAACATAGTTATTTAACCTCTTCAGCTCGTCGGATGAATGCATTTGTTACATTAATGGCCAGAAGATCCATTTTATGGAATTGGAAAGAGATCAATCCCCCTATTACATTTCAAAGGTTTTCCCAAACTATATCTTGCTTAAATTTAGAAAAAAATCAGAAGTGTCACTTTTGATTTTTTGGTTAAATTTGAAGAGACTTGGAGGCCATTTATTCAACATTTTCATATGATGTGACTTGACCTTTTCCGAATCCTTTTTATTAACCTTAAATATATGGACAGAGGAGCAGAATTAATGACATTAATGATTGTATCTGATGTAATATAATAGCCCAGCTTTGTTTTGTTTAGTTTAGTTTTGTTTAGTTCAGTTTCGTTTAGTTTTTGTTTTTTTTTTCCCTAATTTGGGGTTTTTTCTTGACATTTTTTCATTTTTCTTTTTATCATGTTTAATTACATTAAGAGTTTGGGAGGCTTAGTATACTTGTGTTATCTGTAGTTTATATTCACATAATAATTACCAATAATGTAATCCCAATCTCTTTGTACTAACATTGTTGTTATGTTTATGAATTTGAAAATTAATAAAAAGATTGAAAAAGAAAGAAAGAAAATAATCTATGCCTTCATTCCTTCTACCAAGGTGCGTGACCATACATGTGCTTACGGCATATTCCATCTGCCACTTCTTTAGTAATTCTCCTAAGCTACCCAAGTCCTTCTGCAGACTCCCTGCATCCACAACACTACCTGCCCCTCCATATATATTTGTATTGTTCACAAACTTGGCCACAAAGCCAACAATTTCATCATTCAACAGGAATTCTGCAGATGCTGGAAATTCAAGCAACACACATCAAAGTTGCTGGTGAACGCAGCAGGCCAGGCGGCATCTGTAGGAAGAGGTGCAGTCGACATTTCAGACCGAGACCCTTTGTCAGGACTAATTTCATCATTCAAGTCATTGCCATTTAACGTGAAAAGCAGTCGTCCCAACACCGATGCCTGCAGAACACCACTAGTCACTGGCAGCCAACAACAAAAGACTCCCCTTATTCCCACTCTTACCTTCCTGCCAGTCAGCCACTCTTCCATCCAAGCTGGTACCTTACCATTGGCTCTTATCATGTTTAACCACCTTATATGTGGCATTTTGTCAATGACTGTCTGAAGATCCAAATAAACAACATCCACTAACTCTCCTTTGTCTATCCTGCCTGTTCTTTCCCAATAACAAGACTGTATATATTAGCAGTGATGGACAAATGGTGAGAATTGTCCTGGATTATTTATGATTTTTTTTGTTATGGCACCTGTGTATCACTGAACAGGCCTATGTTTACTGCCCTTGAGAAAACAGTGGAGACTGCCTTCTTGCAGCTCTTCAGATGAAGATCATCCAATTCTCCTGTAGGTGATTGAATTGCTGGATTTAGACCCAGTGCTGATGAAGGGGTGTTGATATAGTTCAAAGTCAGGATGGAGGGAACTGGTTGTCCTTCTTGCTGATGAATATCTTGGGCGTAAAAGGTGCTGTTGGAGTTGTCTGGAAGAGTAACTGTTGATTATTTTGCAGCTGGTACGCTCTGTGACCACTGTGGGCTGGTGGTGGAGGAATAGCAAATTGTTTGCCAGTCAGACGACCTGAGTTGTTCTGGGTGATGTTCAGCCTCTTGTGACTTGTTTGACTTGTACTCAGCCTAGCACAGCACGTGGAGAATAGTCCAGTACATTCCTGACTCCAACTATTGAAACCTTTCACCTTAAATACCCAATAACTTCAATCTAACCAGGGTTCCAATAATGCTACATTAGGTCAAATACTGCCTTGATGTCAAGGGCAGTAGCTCTCTCTCTCCGCAAGAATTCAACTCTTTGGTCTATATTTGGATCCAGGCAACCCTGGTAAAACTACATGGACCAGGTTACTAGTGAGAAAGTGACATTTTATAATACCAAAGACTGTCAACAGAATTTCTATATTAGATATTGGCACATTGAATTCTGGATAAACATGGTGCTACATGAATTATTTTCATGATATATATATTACAAAAGCAAATAACGTACACTCTTGTGTGCACTGGTACTCTGCTTTTGTAATGTCTTTAGTGGAAACCTTTATAGTGTTGACATTTCTTGTCTATTTTTGTAAGCCAACCTCTATTGTTTGCTGTATCCAAATTATAGCGATTACTTCTGAATTATTTTATAATACCTCTTAATTTACTATTGCTTACAGCACTAATCAGTCTCACAATTGTCTTTGGCAGGCATTTATGCGGCTGCATCGTATCCGGTAGCTGAGCTCCATTGCAGCCAATCTCCACACTGAGAGGATCCATACATCTTCATCAGGTTTATACTCCATGGTGGGGTGTGGAGAGCAGAGGGTCTGACTCCAGACCTGATTGTACAACCATTTAAATGATTTGAAGCTATGTTTTAATTTAGCATGACACAATTGTAAGTGGCACAGGGTGGAACAGCACGGAAACAGGCCCTTTGGTCCAACTTGTCCATGCCAACTAAGTTGCCCACTTGAGCTAGTCCCAACTGCCTACATTTGACCCATTGTGTGAGCGTGTGTGTGTAAAGTAATTTTGCATATAATGGTTCAAAAACTACAACAAAACAACATGAAATCATAGACTGAATAATAAGTTTCCCTTGGTGGGAGTGACGGGGCTGTCTGACACTACCTTGCAAAGACAGTTGACAGGATCATGAAGTTGTGGACACAGCTCAGCATGTCACAGAACCAGCTCCTCCTCCTCCTCACCGCCTCAGTGAAGGAGCCAACATAATCAAAGATCTGCCCATGCTGCACATTCTCTCTTCTCCCCTTCGCTGAGTAGAAGATACATAAGCCTGAAAGCACGTACCACCTCACGCTCAGCATCTATTATAAGTCTATTGAACAACCTCTTGAATGGTAAGATGAACTTTCGACCTCACAGTCTACTTTCTTATGGCCTTGGACCTGATTTTCTGCCGCACTGTACTTTCTCTGTAACAGTAACACTTCATTTTGCATTCTGTTAATGTTTTCATTGTACTACCAACCAGCTAGATCCTTTTAAATTACATCATTTTATCATAGATAATTTGACATGCTTATGGCGAAAGACATTGGACCTCATTTGTGATTTTTCAGGTTGAGAAGAGAGCAATTCATTTTCTTCCATAGATGCTGCTCGACCCCATGAATTCCTCCAGCAGATTTTTTTGGTCTGGATTCCAGTGCCTGCAATCTTTGTGTCTCCATTAAACTGCTATGCTTTGAAGTTAAGAATTAGGGATATCTTATTAAAATGTATAAGATCCCGAGGAGGCTTGACAAGCTAGAGGTTCAGATATTTCCACTAGTGGGAGAGTCCCTTGTGGTAGGACATAGACACAAGATAGCGGGATAGTCATTTCAAACTGGGATTGGATAAGAATATCTCACAGACGGTCCTGAATCTCTGGCATTGCCAATCACAGAGGTTGATGGAGGCTGGATCACTAGAGGTGTTAAAAAAGAGATAAATAAACTTGAGGAATTGTCACAGAAGGGAAGATGATGCTTTAATCTTATTGGATGGTGAGGCAGGCTTGAATTTTTGTGTTCTCACTCCCTTGTGCAAACAACATCATTTTCAGTCTTAGCAATATCAAGTCTTTAAACCGATGAGTGGCAAGATAATGTCTCCTTGCTACATGGAGGAAGATACTGTGGGCATTGCATGAATGTGCCTCAGGATGGACCAGGGTGAGTGGGTAACAGACTTTGAGCAAGAAAAAACAGAGCAGGGAACACAGATGCAGAAATCCAGGCGGAAGTTTCAATTTCATGACAACAGATAAGCTTTAATTGACAGTGAGGTCCCTAATCTTTTAGAATTGTGACAATGTTGCTAATATTATCTTCAAGAGCTGATGTACTTTTAAACTTTAAATAGCCTTACCAGATAATCATTTCCTTTTGTGGTTTTTTTAACCCATCTTTCCCCAAGAGTTTGAAGGAAAATGCTGGAGGTTCAAGGAATAATGACAAGTGTTCTATAAAAATTCATTTTTTTAAGCAGGCAATGCTAATTGGAATGACTTTATCAAAGTTGAAATATTTTTTCCATTCATGAAGAATTCCAGCAGAGCAAGTAACAGATCAACTTAAAGTAAAACCTGGTGCACAGGATATTTTGAAAAACATTGATGTCAGTGAAGGCTTTATCTGTGCAGAATGCATCTTTCATGAGCCAAGACATGAAAGGATTCCTAAGTCCCTTGCCATCTGTTTCTTATCTGCTTATTTTTATTTGATTCTTACATCTGCAAACATTTAGTTGCTTTATTAATTCAGAAGAACGTCCCAACAACATTCATATCTTTGCATGCAGTGAACACTGCAATGTTTGCAAGTCAAAGCAATTGAACGTCAGGCCCATTGTCTATAAGCTGTTCATATGAATCTACATTTATAAGTTGTTTGTATGAATTTATATCTCTCTCCTGTAAATAATTCACTACCTTGCAGCTCCCAGCAAGTAACCTGCTGAACATCTGGAATAGTTCACAGTAACTTCTGGTCTCAGACCGATGGCCATTTCTCACACAATTGATCCACCCACTATCTCAGCATGAGCTAAATGGACTTCTTTGATGAACACATCTCCACTGAGAATGATTTTAGAAGAATAAACAAAATATAAACCAATACACCTCAAAACAGTTTCTAATTAACTTTGTGCTCAAGGGTAAGAATGGTAGTATCATTCTTGTGCTTTACGGATTTGGTGTTGCTATCCATCCCTGATTATCCCTGATTAATTCAGTTAATAATCAACCACGTCCTTGGTCTGGAGCCAGCCATAGGAAACCCGATTAAAGACAGTAGATTTCATCCTCTTGAGGGCATTTGTGAACCAGATGGGGTTTTACAACAATCCATCAGCTTTTTGTTTTATAAAAATGGGAAAAAACAGATTTATTTAATTGATTGAGTTTAAGTTCCTCAGCTGCCATAGTGGTACTAGAGCACTTGGTACAATAGCCAAGAACTCTGGCTCGTCGCACAGCGACTTAACCACTTCATTACTGCATCATCATACAGGTAGCAATAGCTCAAGTCATAAATGACCACAGTACACCGGTGCAAAACCTGATAGTCGGCCCAACAACTACAACAAGGCAAACTGAATGGCTGGCACGTTAGTGGTGTGTGTGTGTACATCAAGTGCAACAGACATTTAATTTTCTGAACTAAGAACATGGCGCAGTAATCACTTCATCCACATCCCTGCCTGACTTTCACATCCCTCCATTTCATCAGCCTTCCTCACAGCTGACCATTCACAGCCTTCTGGCGAGAGAATTCCAAATAGTTACAGCCCTCTGTGGAAAAAAAAACTCTCCTCATTTCTATCCCAAACATTCAACATTTTAGCCTGAGACTATCCTCTTCATCCAGATAGTGGCCGATGATCATGATATTGATATCATATATCAGTGATCCCATGATATCAAAACTGATATGGTTTTCTGATACAAGGATGAACAAAGTTCATAGTTCAAGTGGTTAATTGTTGGATGCAGATTCTTATCATAGGGGATGATGCGAGACTTTGGCAGTGACTTGAAAGGAGACTCAGTGCAACAGACCAGTGAGCTTCACGCTGCACCAGGCCTCTTTTACAGATAATGAAGCCTGGTGTAAAGACAGCACCCCATGCAATGTGAAGGGACCAAATTTAACCCAAGTGCTTGAAGTTACCATTTGTCAATTAGGAATATTAGAACACTATCAGGGAATGGGACTGGCCAGACAGCTCCTTGATGAAACCAACACAGTCTAGATGGCTCAAATGGCCACTGTCCCTGTTTATAGTTGTATCAGGAGGAGGCTGCTCAACAGATTATATTCTTAGGGAAATGGACAGTCAGTCACTCAGGGTAGTACTTAGTACTGATGAAGTTCCTCAACCCAACTATATCCCTCCACAGATGCTGCCTGCTCCAATCTGTTCCTCCAGCGTTTTGTGGGTTGCTCTAGATTCTGGCATATACAGCCTTCTGTCTCAAGAATATATTTGTTCTCAAAGAGCTATCCAGTACCCAGCATCAGATTAATATTTCTCCAGCCTGAGTCAAACCTATCGCCACTTCACTGATCAAGGGTGGGAACGGTTCTTAATGCCAGAACAACACTCCATTAGTTTAAACTCCCTGTCAAAAATGTAGTTACAATTTGTAGCCATTCAAATAAAATCTTAAATTTACATAACTGTCGCAGTTTGGGGGTTTTTAATTTTATTTCCAGCTCCTTGCTTTAAACCAATCCTTTGTTCTTGATGAGGAGCTGTGATTTAACCTTATTATTTATTGAAGAGGGGAATTCAAACCAAATTCCCAGTAGAACACCAACTTTTGGAATATTTTGAGAAGAGGGATATTTTAACAAATTTACATAAAATAGTGAAGTAAGAACAGACAGAGTCAGTCTCTTGATGACTGAGGGACTATATGAAAAGGAAGATAGATATCTATATTAATTGGGGAGCTTTAGTACAGAGTGCAGGAATTTTTTAAAAAAGATTGGGTTACAGAGTTGTGGAAACCCATTTGGAGATAAACTGCCAAAGATCCTGGCTAAAAAGTTATTTAGAACAGTAGAACTTTGCCTATAATGCAACAAATATGTACACTTTTGCTCGAGCTACTGCAATCAATCGGGCTCACTTGGAACCAACAGCACTTGGCAGCAGAATAAAAGGCTTATCTTGTTTTCTAATGTGGTTGGATGGGATTACACAATGTCAGTTACAATGATAACTTTTCATTCTCCAACCTACATGTACATCAAACTCAACAAAATAGATCCTTTTGTCAGTGTATGGAATTAACCACTTCTTCGTACTTCTCTTTGTGTTAATTTCAGTTGCACTGCAGAAACCAGTGAGCCTCTGTTTAATAGATTATTATTTGCAAAGGAATTGATTTCAGGTCAGGAGTATGGCATGATGAAGCAGTGAGTCTTTACGTTTTTGAATGTCCCAATCGCCCACTGTGTTAATAGGAAGAACTACAATTTCAATTTGAAGCATTTACAGCGTGCACTCTAACCTGCTGTTTTCTTAAATCTATCAAACTGTCAACCAGTTAATCAATAAACCTCCTTAAGTAATGACATTTCACAATGTCAACTGGTTCCCAGTCTGCTAAGTTCTTCACCATTATAGACTTCTGCATCCCAGATAAATGCTCACAAAAAAACAGACTCAAATCACTTGCCAGTTATTTAAATTAGTTCATCAATTATACCAGAACAACAGTGATGGAGATATGCGAAACATTTAAAAGCTCTGCATTAACTACCTCGCAGATTAGGTGGTCCTCTAGGAATGAGTCCAAATTGCTGAAAGTCAGGGACGTCATTCTCTTCAGCATTGGAATTATTGGAAGGGGTGGTCTTCCGCCCAACGTGTGAAGCCAATGGCTTTCTCCTGTTTGGATTAGCAATGCTTGATTCAGACATCTCTAACTCCCAACCTGCTGAAACAGAGATGGAATAAGATTAGTAGAACACATTAATAGATTGATGGAAAGCAAAACAAAAAACCTGACCAAAGCTTAGCAACATACACGTAGTAGCCACTTCATTAGGTACACTGAATCTGCTTATTAGTGCAATTATCTAATCAGTCAAATATATGCCAGCAACTCAACGCATAAAAGCATGCAGACATGGTCAACAGGTTTAGTTGTTGTTCAGACCAAAACATCAGACTAGGGAAGAAATGTGATCTAAGTGACTTTGAACTTGGAATGATTGTTGCTGCCACATGGGGTGTGTTGAGTATCTCAGAAACTGCTGCTCTTCTGGGATTTTCACATACAACAGTCTCTACAGCTTGCAGAGAATAAAACTAAAAGCAAAAAAAAAAACCCCAAAAAAAGCGATAAACAAAAAAACATCCAGTGAGCATCAGTTCTGTGGGGAAAAACAACTTGTTAATGAGAGAGGTCAGAGGAGAATGGCCAAACTAGCTCAAGATGTCAGGAAGGCAACAGTAACTCAAATAACCATGTGCTACAACAGTAGCATGCAGAGCAGCATCTCTGAATGCATAACATGTTGAACCTTGCAGTGGACGAGCTACAGCAGAAGACCATGAATGCACACTCTCTGTAGCTCAGGAGGAGACCTAGTAAAGTGGTCATTGAGTGTACAGAGGAGATACAAATCATTCTTCTCTGGGTTACAGTCTATCTCCTGCAAACTAGACACAAGTCAGATAGTCACAGAGTTGCCCAGCACAGGGAGAGGCCCTTTGAAACACCATGTCCATGTCTTGTGGTTTTGTCCATCTACATAAATCCCATTTGCTCACACTAGGTCAATATTCTTCTAAAGTAACACACACAAAATGCTGGAGGAACTCAGCAGGTTTGGCAGCATCTATGGAAGTGAATGTTTCTAGCCGAGGCCCTTCTTCGGGAGTCCTGCTTATTGAAATGTCTGTCAAACATCTCTTAAACATAACCAATGTATCTGATTCCAACTCTGGGAGTGAGTGCCAGACATTAACCACTATCTATGTCAAAAAACTTTCTCTCTGATCCACTTTAAAATTTCCATCTTTCACCTTAAAACTCTTGTTTTGTTTAATTGAGGGCAGGTCCTTCCCAAGTTATGTCAGAGTTCTGATCCTGTGTACTGTTCATAACCTAGACAGTTCACGTCAGAAATGCAGCCATGAACCAAGTTTTCACCTGGCAGAAGACGCCTGCATTTCCCACAGCAACAGACAAATCTATCCTCATCCACCCAGCCCACCTTCCAAACACTCATTCACATGTGTAAGCTGTACATCAGCTGGGCGTTTGTGTCCATGGTAGAACCTAGAATTTCCATGTGTAACAACACTGGCCATCTGAAACAAAAAGCCCAGTGGAGTTCAGCTACCAAAACCAGGTGAATGAACATTTTCTAGAATTGTTTAAGTGTTCTTAGATGAAAACTCAACCAATCAGTTCCATCTTACTGCATTCATGAAGGTTACTGGCCCCATGACGCCACTGAGAGTCATTAGTCAAGCACATAAATAATAAATGCTCTTTGAGTCAAGTGCCATTGGAAGAGTAATTCCGTAGGAAGAGTAATTCATTGTGGATCTTACAGGAGGGTAGAGCTGGAGGAGAAATCTGAGAATGTTCTTGGAGAGGGGATGAGAAATCTTTCTAATATTCATTCAGTTTCACAAGAATTTAGATTCAATTGTGTTGAGGTTACACCACGGGAGGGTATGCATTTCGCAGAACCTCTCAGAGTTCTCCTGAATTGGTTACAGTCAAATATTTGATCATTATCATTTTTACAATGTTAACAATTTTGTACACTGTACCTGAAATATATCTGAAAAAAACCTGAAAAATATATAGATTGTTATCAATGCCTACTTTAGACAGTATGTACCTGTTGGACATCATTTCCCCAATAACCTTACAAGATTATAGAATGGTATGGTACAGCTGTAGCACCCAATTAGACATTCAATTACACTGTCCACATCTACTTTGATGCCTCTCTGCATCCTTCCCACTCACACTTTTCTTCACCAGCCTCTATTAACCCATTCCTCCCCCCTCCCAAGCTAAAACAGCTCGTTATGCTGTTCACCTCAACCTTTCCCTGAGAGAATGAATTCCACCTGATATAGTCTCCATTTTCAACCAGTGCTGGCCCTCAAAGTTGTGTTTAGCCTATTCCAAGAAGGACAAGGGGGAGGGGACCCAGAGGATGGGTAAGAGGTATATCAGAGGGACAGTGGGAGAAAAAGGAGAGTGAGAGAAAGAATGTGTGCATAAAAATAAGTAACAGATGGGGTACGAGGGGGAGGTGGGGCCTAGCAGAAGTTAGAGAAGTCGATGTTCATGCCATCAGGTTGGAGGCTACCCAGACGGAATATAAGATGTTGTTCCTCCAACCTGAGTGTGGCTTCATCTTTACAGTAGAGGAGGCTGTGGATAGACATGTCAGAATGGGAATGGGATGTGGAATTAAAATGTGTGGCCGCTGGGAGATCCTGCTTTCTCTGGCGGACAGAGCGTAGATGTTCAGCAAAGCGGTCTCCCAGTCTGCGTCAGGTCTCGCCAATATATAAAAGGCCACATCGGGAGCACCGGACGCAGTATATCACCCCAGTCGACTCACAGGTGAAGTGTTGCCTCACCTGGAAGGACTGTTTGGGGCCCTGAATGGTGGTAAGGGAGGAAGTGTAAGGGCATGTGTTCCCCTGGTCCTCACCTACCACCCCACCAGCCTCCGGGTCCAACATATTATTCTCCGTAACTTCCGCCACCTCCAACGGGATCCCACCACTAAGCACATCTTTCCCTCCCCCCTCTCTCTGCATTCCGCAGGGATCGCTCCCTACGCAACTCCCTTGTCCATTCGTCCTCCCCATCCCTCCCCACTGATCTCCCTCCTGGCACTTATCCGTGTAAGCGGAACAAGTGCTACACATGCCTTTACACTTCCTCCCTTACCACCATTCAGGGCCCCAAACAGTCCTTCCAGGTGAGGCAACACTTCACCTGTGAGTCGGCTGGGGTGATATACTGCATCCGGTACGCCTGATGTGGCCTTTTATATATTGGCGAGACCCGACGCAGACTGGGAGACCGCTTTGCTGAACATCTACACTCTGTCCGCCAGAGAAAGCAGGATCTCCCAGTGGCCACACATTTTAATTCCACATCCCATTCCCATTCTGACATGTCCATCCACGGCCTCCTCTACTGTAAAGATGAAGCCACACTCAGGTTGGAGGAACAACGCCTTATATTCCATCTGGGTAGCCTCCAACCTGATGGCATGAACATCGACTTCTCTAACTTCTGCTAGGCCCCACGTCCCCCTCGTACCCCATCTGTTACTTATTTTTATGTACACATTCTTTCTCTCACTCTCCTTTTTCTCCCTCTGTCCCTCTGATATACCTCTTGCCCATCCTCTGGGTCCCCCCCCTTGTCTTTCTTCCCAGACCTCCTGTCCCATGATTCTCTCGTATCCCTTTTGCCAATCACCTGTCCAGCTCTTGGCTCCATCCCTCCCCCTCCTGTCTTCTCCCATCATTTTGGATCTCCCCCTCCCCCTCCAACTTTCAAATCCCTTACTCACTCTTCCTTCAGTTAGTCCTGACGAAGGGTCTCAGCCTGAAACGTCGACTGTACCTCTTCCTACAGATGCTGCCTGGCCTGCTGCGTTCACCAGCAACTTTGATGTGTGTTCCTTGTTAATAGTAATTGTTATCGCCTGCCTGGTGGCTGTCTAACAGTTAACTGGACTGCTTGCAACTTTACTGACACATTTCACTCTTGGTTGAGCTTTGCAACTGCCATCCACATGATTACTAAAGCTCCCCCCTCCATCTTCAGATCATCAGCTGTTGTACCTTGGCCAAGTTCTGCTGATATTGGAATCCCTATCCATGCCTTTAATACACTCTAAACCAAATTTCCCTCACTCTCTCTATAAAATCAGAACTGTATAGCATCACTATGACCACTTTGATTACTTTGTCCTCACATTCAGTCTTGTAAGAATCATGTGTTGTATAATTTATGGTTTTTGCTTTTGTGAATGCTGCTGATATGATGCTATGTGACTGTGATGCTGTTGCAAATAATTTTTTCATTACACCTGTGCATACGTGTACCACAACCTTGTTGTGGTTTGGAGCCTTGCGTATCTTCATGACCCAGGGAGCTATGCAGGCTGGCATCAGGGCTTCATGTTTTGGCTCAAGGTGCACTCAACCATGCCAAATACATCAAAGGGCAAAGGTTGAAAGGTTCAAAAGTTCATTATTACAGACTCTGCTAATCATTGTAGGGAATGTAGAGGAGGCTTGGCCCAAACACAGAGCAACAGAGACAATTTAGTGGTGAGCAAGCACTTTAATAACAAACTGTAAAGCAACAAGCCACCAGGGCCATAAAACATGGCAGAACAAGTACAAGGTTTGTGCATGAGAGCTGGGTTTAAATAGGCTGCAGGTGATGATTTGGAAATGTGTAGTAGGTGACTCCTGTTAGCTCTGCGTTGGTATGCCCTCTGTGTAGGTCACTCTACCACCATTCCCCTCCGCCTAGCGGAACTTGTCCTCACTCTAAATAATTTCTCCTTTGGCTCCTCCCACTTCCTTCAAACAAAAGGTGTAGTCATAGGCACTTGTACGGGTCCCAGCTAACCCAGCCTGTTCATTGGCTATGTGGAACAGTCTATGTTCCATGCCTACACCGGTGACTGTCCGCACTTTCCCTATGCTACATTGACGACTGCATTGGTGCTGCTTCCTGCACCCATGCGGAAATCGCCAATTTCATCCACTTTGCCTCCAACTTCCACCCAGCCCTCAAATTTACCTGGTGCATTTCCAACAACTCCCTCCCCTTTCTCGAGTTCTCTGTCTCTATCTCTAGCGACAGCTTATCTACTGATGTCTATTACAAACCCATGGGCTCTCACAGCTGCCAGGACTATACCTCCTCCCACTCTGTTACTTGTAAAAACGCCATCCCTTTCCCTCAATTCCTCCATCTCACCACATCTGCTCTCAGGATGAGGCTTTTCATTCTAGAATAAAGGAGATGTACTCCTTCTTCAAAGAAAGGGTCTTCCCTTCCACCACCATCAATGCTGCCCTCAACTACATCTCTTCCATTTCATGCACGTCTGCTCTTACCCCATCCTCCTGCCACCCTACCAGGGATAGGCTTCCTCTTGTCCTCAGCTACCACCCCACAGCCTCTACGTCCAGCACATAATTCTCTGAAATTTCCTCCATCTCCAACAGGATCACACAACAAAGCACATCATATGCTCCCCCTTACTTTCGGCTTTCCGCAGAATCTATCCCTCCATGACTCCCTTGTCCACTAGTCCTTCCCCACTGATCTCCCTCTTCGCACTTTTCTTTGTAAGTGGAACAAGTGCTACACATGCTCCAACACCTCCTCCTTCACAACCATTCAGGGCCCCTTCCAGGTGAGGAGACACTTCACCAGAGGGTCTGTTGGGGTCATATACTGTGTCTCTGCTCCCGGTGTGGCCTACTGTATATCGGTGAGATCCAACGTAGTTTGAGACACTGCTTCGCCAAGCACCTATGCTCTGTCTGTCAAGAAAAGCAGGATCTCCCAGTGGTCACCCATTTTAATTCCACTCCCCATTCCCATTCCAATATGTCTATCCAATAAGCCTCCTCCATTGTCTGCATGAAGCCACACTTAGACTGGAAGAACAACACCTTATATTCTGTCAGGGTACCTTCACATTCTCCCTCACACAGACACAGCTTCACACTCTTCCTCACACAGACACACATACACACTCTCACACACACATACACACCTTCACACTCTTACATACACACCTTCATAGTCTCACTCACAAATACACACCTTTACACTCTCACTCACTCATACACACCTTCACACACTCACACATACACACCTTTACACTCTCACTCACATACACACCTTCATATTCTCACTCACACATACACACCTGCACACTCTCACTCACATATACACACCTTTACACCCTCACTCACACCTTCACATTCTCACTCGCACTCACACACACACCTTCACACTCTCACTCCCACTCACACACTCCGTTACACTCTTACTCATACAAACACACCTTCACACTCTCACTCACACTCACATACCTTCACACTCTCACTCACACACACACACACCTTCACACTCTCCCTCACACACACCTTCACACCTTCACTCACACACATACACTTTCACACTCTCCCTCACAAACACACCTTCACACTCTCCCTCACACACACACCTTCACACCTTCACTCACACACATACACCTTCACACTCTCCCTCACACACACACCTTCACACCCTCACTCACACATACACACCTTCACACTCTCCCTCACACATACACACCTTCACACTCTCACATACACACCTTTACACACTCACTCACACATTGAAAAAGAAATTGGAAACAAGAAGGAACAAGGAAAGAGAATGGATGACTGTATTGATAGAGTGGGGAAGGCGAAATACCTTACAAAGATTGACCTGTTAAAAGGATATTGGTGTGTTCCTTTGACAGAGAGGGCCAGTGAAATCTCAGCGTTTGTCACACCTTCTGGGCTGTATGAATATAATGTTTTACCCTTCGGGATGAAAAAAAATGCTCCAGGGACATTTCAAAGAATGATCAATTCCATAATTAGAGGTTTAGAAAATGCAGGGGCTTATATCGATGATTTAGTGGTCTGGAATGACACGTGGGAAGAGCATATTGCAGCGGTAGAAAAACTATTTGACAGACTTTCCAAAGCCAATCTTACCGTGAACCTTGATAAAAGTGAGTTTGAACATGCTACTGTTACATATCTTGGCTATGTAGTAGACCAGGTCCAACTGGCTCCTGTACAGGCCAAGGTTCAAGCTATTGCTGAGGTTCCCGTTCCAACGGGCAAGAAAGCGTTGAGGAGTTTTTTGGAAATGGTTGGGTATTACTGACAGTTTTGTAAGAACTTTGCAGATATCGCTTTCCCCCTAACAAAACTCCCAGGGAAGAGTTAAAGATTTGTATGTAATGACCTTTGCCAGGAGGCATTTGAATGTCTGAAAACCATCCTGTGTTATCACCCTGTGCTAAAAGCACCTGATTTTCCAAAACTATTCTCTACAGCAACAGACGCTAGTGACGGCTGCTGGGTAGTATTGTTACAGAAAGGTGTGGATGACATTGAACACCCAGTAGCTTATTTCTCAAAGAAATTTAATGTGCATCAGAAAAATTATTCCACTGTTGAAAAGGAGTTGCTATCACTTATTCTGGCTTGACAACATTTTGAAGTCTATGTTTGTCCTGCCCGGAGACCACTTGTGGTTTACAGTCCGTTGGTGTTTCTAACTAAGATGAAGGATAAGAATAGAAGGTTATTAAATTAGATTAGATTATTAGATTATGAGGACACGCAGTCCTCTTTTATTGTCATTTAGTAATGCATGCATTAAGAAATGATACAATGCTCCTCCAGTATGATATCACAGAAACACAAGACAGAGCAAGACTGAAAAACTGACAAAAGCCACATAATTATAACATATAGTTATAACAGTGCAAAGCAATACTGTACTTTGATAAAGAACAGACCATAGGCACGGTAAAATGTCTCAAAGTCTCTCGAAAGTCCCATCATCTCACGCAGACGGTAGACGGTAGAAGGAAGAAAAACTCTCGCTGCCATGAACCTCCAGCGCCGCAAACTTGCCGATGCAGCACCCTGGAAGCACCCGACCACAGTCGGCTCTTGAGTTCGTCTGAAAGCTTCGAGCCTCCAACCAGCCCTCCGGCACCGAACACCGAGCAACATCTCTGCTGAGTGCTTCGACCTCGGCCCCGGTCACCAAGCAATAGGCAAAGCTGAGGATTTGGGGCCTTCCCCTCCAGAGATTCTCGATTGCATAGTAGCAGCGGCAGCAAAGCGGGCGTTTCAGAAGTTTCTCCAGATGTTCCTCCATACCTCTCATGTCTATCTCCATCAAATCAGGATTGTGCACGGTCCCCTACTTAACAAATACAGATATCATTCCGGAGCAGCCGCGCGCACTGCGTCGTCCCACCATCTTCTCCTCCCCTTGGAGTCTGATATTGCAAGAGTATGACTTAAAAATCAAACATGTGAAAGCTACTGACAACATTATAGCTGGTTGTTTATCTAGATGTTAAGTTAGAAACTGTACGCATTTTTGCTCTGTTATCTGATAATTAAACAGGTACTGCTTCAAACTTTGTAATTTACAGTTAAACTAAAATTTTGCCTGTGTCACAATTTTTTCTAAAAGGAAGGGGGTGTGACGGGGTCCTGAATTACCTCAATGAACTGTTTTGGACACTGAATGAGCTTTGTTGTGCCCACAGAAAAGGTGGGTTTTGGAGGATCGATCAGGCGGATCGATCAGTGGCTCTCACAGTGTGAAAAGGGTGTGACTGGTGGGGAGTTATTCATGTGTCCGACCCTCGTCTGGGTTGATAATTCCACCAGAGAAGAATAGTCCCCTTTGTTGTGGTCACAGTCGGTGACTTCTAAAGGAATTTGGAGGACAATGGGAAGATCAACAGCATGATCTCACCTGAAGAACCAAACACCTCTCCCTCTCCATCACTAATATATATAATCATTGCTAACCTGTTTGATATATCTGCATTTATATTACTGAATTGCGTAGTTACTAATAAATACCATTAGTTAATAGCAATACCGGACTCCAAAGTGTTTTCCATTCTGCTGGTTTCTATAAGGTGTTGTTCTTCCAGTCTAAGTGTGGCTTCATGCAGACAACAGTACGGGGTACATGACACATACACACCTTCATGCTCTCACTCACACATACACACCTTCACACTCTCACTCACACACACAGCTTCATATTCTCACCCATACTTGCACACCTTCATACTTACTCAAACATACACACCACACTCTCACTCACACATACACACCTTCACACTCTCACTCACATATACACACCTTCAAAATCTCACTCACACACACACACCTTCACAATCTCACTCACATCTACACACCTTCACACCCTCATTCACACATACACACATTCACACACTCACTCACACATACACAAATTCACATTCTCACTCTTAGATCCACACCTTCATATTCTCACTCACAGATATACATGTTCACACTCTCCCTCACTTATCAACAACTTCACACTTGTCATGGTCCTGTCTGTGAAATCTGCATTCCGGGTCACTGTCCAGTTCATTGATCCTTGTTCCAGGTTTTCCTGTATTTCCTTGTTCTATTGGGCACCTGATTCTCGTTTTGGGCTGATACATAAATATCTCTGCAAACCAAGGATTCCCTGCTGGACTGTTCCCCTCCACTCCCCATCTGAATCCCTGGAAGTTACTTTGGCAGTTTATCTCAACAGTTACTTAGCACTATTCTTCGTCTGTAACCTTCGTCCGTTACCTTCGCCTGCTACCTTGCCTGCGTCCTCTCCTGTATCGCCGTCTGGTTCAACCGCCGGAGTGAGACCGGAGCCTTATCATGCCAAGATAAGGAACAATCTTTCGTTTAGTTTGGAACTGTCTCTTTGTGTTCCTGTGTTTAGTGTCCTTGTCAAAGCAGAGTCGCAGCCCTAAGTCCTGTTCCCAAGGAGGGGTCCCGGCTCTGTGTTCGGTGTTCCTGTCTTCCAAGTTCCAGGCGGCGTGTTCCAGTCCTGTCCAAGTCAAGGCTTTGTGTTCTTGTCCTGTCCATGTGCCTCGTCCAGCCCAGTGCTGGAGATTCCTCGTCCTGTGCTGGATCGTTCCTATCTGAATCCTCGGCAGTTTACCTCGGCAGTCATCCCACCCCTGCATCCTAGAAAGGGTCCTGGCCCTGCACTCCAAGGAGGAGTCCCGGCTCCGTACCCAAGGGCCTACCCAAGCCGAGTCCAAGAGCCAAGTCCTGCCCTGGAGTACCTCACCCTGCCTTGTGCTAGAGTCCCCTCGCCCGGTCATGTAGCCATGTCCAAGAACCTCGCCCGGTCGTGTAGCCACGTCCAAGAACCTTGTCCTGTCCAAGTCAAGGCTTTGTGTTTTCATTCTGTCCATGTACCTCATCCTGTGCAGGAGTTCCACTCCAGTCCTGTAGCCACGTCTTGTCCTCGCCTAGATCCGGGGTCCGAGCCCGAGTCAAGACCCAGGTTCCGGGTCCCTGTCCAGTCTCTGGCTCGGGGTCGTAGCCCAGGCTCCTAGTTCCAAGTTCCTTGCCCTGGTCCCACTTTCCTAGTCTTAGTCCTAGCCCAGGCCCGGTGTCCTTGTCTCATCCAGGGCTTGTGTCCATGTCCAGTGTCATTTCTTCCTGACTCCCCTTGCTTTCTTGATAAACCTTGTCCTGTTCCCATACTTCAGTGTCTGTGTCTTGCATATGGGTCCACTTCCAGCACCCCCTTATGACAATACTCTCAATCACACTCACAACTTCACACTCTCGCTCACACACTCACACCTTCACACTCTTGCTCACACACTCATACCTTCACACCCTCACTCACACTCACAACTTCACACTCTCACTCACACAGTCTCGCTCACACACTCATACGCACCTTCATGGCATAAACTTCAATTTTTCAAACCTCCGTTAATATCCCCTCACCTTCCCCTTTACCATTCCCCATCCGTTTTCTCTCTCTCACCTTATCTCCTTGCCAGCCCATTGCATCTCTCTGGCGCTCCTCTCCACTTTTCTTTCTTCCATGGCATCTGTCCTCTTCTATCAGACTCCCCTTGTCCAGCCCTGTATCTTCACCAACCTCTTTAATACGTCCCCCCCCGGCCTTTAGGTTTCACCTACCACCTGATCTTTCTCTCTCCACTCCCTCCACCTTTTAAATCTACTCCTCAACTGTTTTTCTCTGGTCCTGCTGAAGAGTCTCGGTCCGAAACGTTGACTGTGCACTTCTCCATTGGTTCTGCCTTGTCTGCTGAGTTCCTCCAGCATTTTGTGTGTGTTGCTTGGAATTGCAGCACCTGCAGATTTTCTCTTGTTTGTTTGGAAGCAATAATGCAGACTCAAGTGTAACAATCAAACAAACTCTAGGCAACACACTCACATTCCTGCATGTGCAAACTCTCTCGTATTTGTGAGTCTGAAGCTCTGTTCACTCAACTACATTGACTTCCTGTTAAGTAAAACTTTGAATTTAAATAACCATGTTTTTACATCACTTCAACACTTAACCTCCTTCAATTCCACTAAAGCTTGAAGTCTCTTCAATCCTCCATTTCTGGTCTCTTGAACAGCTCTGAATCTGATCATGTCACCAGCAGCTGAGACGCCAAGCACTGACAAGCCACCAGGCTCTGGAATTCCTTCATTCATCCTCTCCACATCCTTTTTCCTCTTCTAAGAAGCACTTCAAAACCTTCACATTTGCCTGAGGTTTTGATCATCTGATCCAAAATCTCATTCTACACATTCTTCTGACATGCCTTAGTATGGGTTTGCTGTTGGAGGTGTTACTCTCGAGGTGCCTTAGTATGGGTTTGCTGTTGGAGGTGTTATTGTTCGGAGTGCTCTAGGAAAAACTAAACTGCTGAGTGTCACATTGAAATTATTAGTCAATGTTTACCTAAGGGTGACACAAAATAAAAATGAAGTAATCCTGCAAATAATTATTTATTTTAACTTGTTCTTGGAAGACTATTGGTGGGTTAAAATTAAAGCTATAAATCTAATAATGCCAATGTTCCTCCATTATACAATGCAGTTTTCAAGGAATCATAAGTATGGAAAGTTTACACCCCAGAGGTCCTTGCACACATTACAAAATAGCTTAGTCTTGAGCTGTGGAGTTTCCAACATCGCTGCCTCTCTCCCAGACGAGCTAAGTCTTTTTTACGATCGATTCGATATCGCCAATACTGAGCCCCTGAGGAGAGCTGCTGATGTAACCTGCAACTTGGTCATCTCTGGGACCGAAGTACGCAAGTGTTTCCGACGAGTGGACGGTCACAAGGCCGTGGGACCGGACAGCATCCCAGGGCGGGTACTCAGGATGTGCGCAGCACAACTGGCAGGTGTGTTCACAGATATTTTTAATCTCTTCCCTCTCCCAGTGCAGAGTGCCCTCCTGCTTCAAAACATCCACCATTGTCCCTGTCCCTAAAAAGACCAAGGTAATGTATCTGAACGACTGTCGCACTCACCTCAATAATAAGCAAATGCTTTGAGAGGCTGGTCAAGGACTACATCTGCAGCTTGCTACCACCCACTCTGGACCCCTACAATTCACCTACCGATACTGACGCAATAGCCACAGCTGTCCTTACACATCTGGAGAAGAAGGATGCATATGTGAGAATACTGTTCTTGGACTACAGCTCAGCATTCAACGCCATAATTCCCTCCAAGGTCAACAAGAAGCTCAGAGACCTGGGCCTTCACCCTGCCTTGTGTAGCTCGATCCTAGGCTTTCTGTCAGATCACTGGCAGGTGCTCAGAGTGGGCTCCCTCACCTCTGCCCCTCTGACCCTCAACATAGGTGTCCCTCAGGGCTGTGTGCTAAACCACCTCTTTACTCTCTGTATACCCATGACTGTGTCACCACCCACAGCTCCAATGTGCTAAATAAATTTGCTGATGACAGTACATTGATTGGCTTTATCTCAAATAATAATGAGGCAGCCTACAGAGAAGAAGTCATCACCCTGACACAGTGGTGTCAAGAAAACAACCTCTCCCTCGTTGTTGCAAAAACAAAGGAGCTGGTTGTGGATTACAGGAGGAATGGAAACAAGCTAACCCTATTGACATCAATGGATCTGGGGCTGAGAGGGTGAACAGCTTTAACTTCCTCGGCATTAACATCACCGAGGACCTCACGCGGTCTATACATACCGGCTGTGTGGTGAAAGAGGCACAAAGGCGCCTCTTTCACCTCAGACGGTTGAGAAAGGTTGGTATGGGCCCTCAAATCCTAAGAACTTTCTACAGGGGCATAATTGAAAGCATCCTGACTGGCTGAATCACTGCCTGGTATGGGAACTGTACTTCCCTCAACCGCAGGACTCTGCAGAGAGTGGTGTGGACAGGCCAGTGCATCTGCAGATGTGAACTTCCCACTATTCAAGGCATTTAAAAACACAGGTGTGTAAAAAGGGCCCGAAGGATCACTGGGGACCCGAGTCACCCCAACCACAAACTGTTCCAGCTGCTACCATCTGGGAAACGGTACCGCAGCATAAAAGCCAGGACCAACAGGCTCCGGGACAGCTTCTTCCACCAGGCCATCAGACTGATCAATTCATGCCGACACAACTGTATTTCTATGTTATATTGACTATCCTGTTGCACATAATATTATAAGTTACTATAATTGCACATTGCACATTTAGACAGAGACATAATGTAAAGATTTTTACTCCTCATGTATATGAAGGATGTAAGTTATAGAGGCAATTCAATTCATTTCCAGCAGAATCATTAGTCAGTACGTATTCAAATGCCTTTAAAATGGGATAAAAGCTCCTGTCTTCACAGCTCTCTCAGATGAGATCCACTTTCTAGTGAAAATATTTTGCCTCTATCCAGTTACTTTGAACCTGCACTTCCAGCACTTATCTAATTGTACTTACCATCCAGTAGTACTTACATGAGGAGTTCCCAACCTTTTTTATGCCATGGACCAATACCATTAAACAAAGGGGTCCATGGACCCTAGGCTGGGAACTCCTGATTTATATCCACTGTGACTAAATGCTTTGTGCAAATGGTGATGAAATATATCAACTCCTTCCTGAGAAGCAACTTGGTTATGCTCCAATTTGCTTCCCATCACAACAGGTCAACTGCAGATACCATTTCATTGGCTCCTCATTCAACCTCGAAATATCTGGTCAGTGAAGATGCCTACATCAGGATGCTCTTCACTGAATACAGCCCAGCATTCGATACCATCATCTCCTCAAAACTAATTAATAAACACCAAGACCAAGATCTTCATGCCTCCTTGTGTAAATGGATCCTTCATTTCCTTGTATGCAGGCTATAGTCAGTTTGGATTAGTGACAATATCTGCTCCACATCTCCATCAGCACAGGTGCACCACAAAGCGGTGTGCTTAGTTCCCTGCTCTACTCGCTCTGTAAGGCTAAGCATTGCTCCAATGCGATACTTAACTTTGCTGATGACTCTAAAGTTGTTGGCTGAATCAAAGGTGATGACAAATCAGCATATAGAAAGGAAATTGAAAATCCGGCTGAGTGGTGCTACAACAACAACCTCTCACTCAATGTCAGCAAGATCGAGGACCTGATTATTGACCTTGGGAGGGAACAGAAGGTCCCTGAGCCAGACATCATAGGGAGATCAGAGGTGGCGAGGTTCAGCAACTTTCATTCCCTCCCTTTTATTGCTTATTTATTTATTATTACTATTTTGTTTTCTTTTTGTATTTGCACGGTTTGTTGTCTTTTGTACATTGAGTATGTCAGTCTTGTGTGCAGTTTGTTATTGACTCTATTGCGTTCCTTGTATTTACTGTAATTGACCACAAGAAAATGAATCGTAGGTTTGTATTTGGTGACATGTATGTACTTTGATCATAAATTTACCTTGAACTCAGCTTGCCTGCCTGTTGTTTTCTGATTCAGTAATCTCGTAATTTTAAACTCCTGCTAGTTTTCTTCTCTGCCTTTGTTTCAGAAAAGAAACAACAAAACAAAACCCTATCCAATCTTACCATTTTGCTAAAGTTTTCCATTTTCCGGAACATTCTCGTAAATCTCAGCTGCACCCTTTCCAAAGCAAAAATATTATTCCTGCAATGGGGTGACTAGAACTGTATACTGCACTCATGCTGTGGTCAAATTAGTGCCACATGCAAAATGTATAATAAAGAACTGCAGATGCTGGAAATCTGAAATAAAAACAGAAAATGCTGGAGATACTCATCGGGACAGGTAGCATCTGTGGGAGAGAGAAACTGTTAACTTTTCATACCAGAGGACCTCCAGCTGCCTTTATTTTTCTTTTGTACACTGTACTGATAAAGTTTCTGCTAATAAAGAAAGGCATCCAATATATATATATATATTTTAGCTACCTTTTGAACTTTTTCTCACTGCAGCTGCAGCCTGCAGCCATCAGCACTCACCTCAGTGCTAAGCTGGGTTCTGCGGCTTGGCCTGCGGTCATTGGGCTCCTGGACCAGCAGCAGTGATCAACTGGCTGCATCACTGGACTTAATTTCAGGGACTCTGACTCTTATGTTCAGAGGATCATTCGCATGATTTGTTCTTTCTTTTTTGCACATTGGATGTGTGACTGTGTTTGTGCTGTGGGGTTTTTCATTAATTCTATTGTGTTTCTTTGTTGTGGGGCTGCCTGCAAGAAGATGAATCTCAAAGTTGTATATGGTGTACATACTTTGTATATGTAGAAGTTGTATATGGTGTACATACTTGGATCATAAATTACTTTGAACTTTTCCCTGTTATAGAACAGGAACAGACCCTTCCTCCCAGATGCCTGTGCCAAACACGATGTCAAATTAAACTAAATTTCTTCTGCTTGTACATGATGTCTGTATTTAAAAAACGCCCACATTAAACTTTCCTTTAAACTCACCTCCCCACTCACCTAAAATACATGACCTGTAGTATTTGACATCTCTTTCTGGGGAATTAAAAGATTTGGACTACCTTTGCCTCGCATAGTTTTATAAACTTCTATCTTGTATGCCGGTAGCCTCTGGTACTCCAGAGAAAACAACCCTCTCTTGTCCAGTCTCTCCTTACAGCTAACCTTCTCTAATTCCGTCAGCATCAGCTTTTGCACATTTTCCAAAGCCCCCATATACTTCTTGTAATGGGCGACCAGAATGACAAACAACATTCCAAGTTCAGCCTTACCAACGCTCTATACAGCATCCATTCCCGTCTTCACATCAATCAACACATTTCCATGGATGGATAAATACCGCGTATCTCCCCTTCACTCTTTGATTCAGATGTAAGGTCTCGCCGATTGGCCATTCCTCTCCCCACCCCACCACAGATTCAGCCTGTCCCGCTGAGTTCCTTCAGCACCATATCTGTGGCACCAGGACTGCCTGCAACATTTAAACCCTCATCCAAGAAAGGCTGTATGCAAAGTCGTCCGAATTCCCGCCGGGAGCCGCGCTCAACGAGTGGGTGTGTGTGCGGAATCTCTAAACCCTGTCTTCTCCACACCAGAAAAACTATCCACGATGACTTTGGAATGAAAACTCTGACAGGAGTTGGGTGAAATGCTTTTTGTAAAACAGAACTGCAGCAGTTGAACACGGGGTTCTAGCAAGAGTTAAGTATTCCCAGGGCAGATGTGAAGTTGGAACTGTCTGATAAACCGTAGTCCCAAAATCAAGTTCACAGACCTGGAAGGAGGTGCCCGCCACTGAGCCGATGACGAACAGTCACAATCCCTACATCTTCAGCTCACAGACCAGTTTAACAGCAATAGAAAGAAGATTTTTACAAACTTTCTAAAGTTTCAAAGAAAAATCTAACGCTCTGCAGAATAGGATTAAACGTAGAATCTAATTTAGCATGTCCACCGAGACAATGAGTGAACAGATTGGACACAAAGTTACAGCGAACCGAGTGGGTGAGGCCGGGGTGGGGCGGGTGGGGGGAAATGCTGGCGTTACCTGAGTCTGACAGAAGACGCTGAGGAATCGCTTCCGGACAAAGTTAGCTTCGGAACCCCGGCTGCCTTCCTTTTATACATAATCGAAAGCCAGCCCCCATCTCCGCTTCCGATCCTGTGCCTGACCACACTCTCTAATCGTGACCATATGGCTTGACAATGCGAGGGAAATAGAAGTTAGTAACGTAGAAAAGAACAGCGCCGGAGCAGGTCTTTCGGGCTATGGCAAACGCGACGCGACGCCGAATTAAAATAAATCTCTTCTGCCCGCAGATGCGCCATGTCCCCAACCCATGCAAGCTCATGGTGGCGTGCTCTTGACTGCTTTCCTTTAAGGTGCCATCGGCTCCATCACTACGGGCGGGAGAATGGCATCCAATTTCACTGTACCTTTTCGTGCTGCCGCTTCAAATGGTCACAACCATAATCCCCTATTTTACTACTCGACTGTCAGGTGAGAATCTCTAGATTCACAGGACCAGAACTCTCTTCCTCCTGAATGTTCTGTAAGGACTCCAGTTGCCCCTCAAATGTGGTCAGTTAGAAGCACTTGGTAAATCGGCTTCTTATTGTCAGATGAAGTGCGGACAGGCAATAAAGTGCAAGGTATTGACAAGGGAGATTGTGAGGTCAGGGGTCTATCTGAACAAGCAGGTACTCTGTTCAACAGTCTTATAGCAGTGGGGTACGAGCGCCCCGCCCCCACGACAGGCACTCTGATCAGCGGTCTTATAGCAGTGGGGTAAGAGCCCTCACCCACTGCAATAGTAACCACACTTTATATGTATGTTGTCAGCTGTGAAGTGGCTCAGGGCTTGCCAGACCAACAACAAGTGAAGGAGTTTTCATCATACTTTAAGCTCTGTTGTTGTTAAAGGAGGTGTGCTTGTTCATAAGCCACTAGTCAATAAGGTTCTCATTCACTGAAAATCAGGAGTGATTGATTTAAAACAGAGTCACCGCAATTAAACACTAATGTACACTTAACAGGGCGAGATGTCGCTAAGTTGCATGCAATGAAGGCTGTATTTCCCCGACTGAAAACAGCCTTGATTTCTTTATCTCAGCATTTCATTCACCTTAGCTACCTTTTCCTATTAAATTTTGTCCAAGATTGAAGCTCACCTCGTCAGTGTGTGATGAGCTGCGGCTGAGGGCTCTGCTCTGGGTGCTCCGGGGTGCGTGTCGATGGACTCACTTCCATTCTGAACGCTGTTGCTTGCACAATTGTGTTTCTTTTCTCTCTCTTCGAATTGGATATTAGTCTTTTATTTTAAATTCGATTCTTTCAGGCTTGTTGCTTTGTGGCTGTCTGTCAGCAGCCAAATCTCAAGGTTGCATCATTTGTGCATACTTTGATAATAAATGTACTTTGAACCTTTGAAATCTGAGAGGTGCTTCAAACTGCAAAGTAAAAAACCGTATTTACCTTTTACCTTATCCCACCCTCCAGGCTGATGTTACTGGAGTGCCCTGATTAGGAGTTATTCAATCACCTCAGCCGGTTTTCATCCTTGTGATTGCTGATTCCAGGATGATTCCAAAATGTCCAGAATAGACAATAGACAATAGGTGCAGGAGTAGGCCATTCGGCCCTTTGAGCCAACACCGCCATTCACTGTGATCATGGCTGATCATCCACTAACAGTATCCAGTTCCTGCCTTATCCCCATAACCTTTGATTCCACTATCTTTAAGAGCTCTAACCATCTCTTTTTTGAAAGCATCCAGAGACTTGGCCTCCACAGCCTTCTGGGGCAGAGCATTCCATATATCCACCACTCTCTGGGTGAAAAAGTTTTTCCTCAACTCCGTTCTAAATGGCCTACCCCTAATTCTTAAACTGTGGCCTCTGGTTCTGGACTCATCCATCAGCAGGAACATGCTTCCTGCCTGCAGCGTGTCCAATCCTTTAATAATCTTATATGTTTCAATAAGATCCCCTCTCAGCCTTCTAAATTCCAGAGTATACAAGCCCAGTCGCTCCAATCTTTCGACATATGACAGTCCCGCCATCCCGGGAATTAACCTTGTGAACCTACGCTGCACTCCCTCAATAGCAAGAATGTCCTTCCTCAAATTTGGAGACCAAAACTGTACACAGTACTCCAGGTGTGGTCTCACCAGGGCCCTGTACAGCTGCAGAAGGACCTCTTTACTCTTATACTCAACTCCCTTTGTTATGAAGGCCAGCATGCCATTAGCTTTCTTCACTGCCTGCTGTACTTGCATGCTTGCTTTTAGTGACTGATGTACAAGAACACCTAGATCTCGTTGTACTTCCCCTTTTCCTAACTTGACTCCATTTAGATAATAATCTGCCTTCCCGTTCTTACCACCAAAGTGGATAACCTCACATTTATCCACATTAAACTGCATCTGCCATGCATCTGCCCACTCACCCAGACTATCCAAGTCACCATGCATTCTCATAACATCCTCCTCACATTTCACACTGCCTCCCAGCTTTGTGTCATCGGCAAATTTGCTAATGTTACTTTTAATTCCCTCATCTAAATCATTAATATATATTGTGAACAGCTGCGGTCCCAGCACTGAACCCTGCGGTACCCCACTGGTCACTGCCTGCCATTCCAAAAAGGACCCGTTAATCGCTACTCTTTGTTTTCTGTCAGCCAGCCAATTTTCAATCCATGTCAGTACTCTGCTCCCAATACCATGTGCCCTAATTTTGCCCACTAATCTCCTATGTGGGACTTTATCAAAGGCTTTCTGAAGGTCCAGGTACACTACATCCACTGGCTCTCCCTTGTCCATTTTCATAGTTACATCCTCAAAAAATTCCAGAAGATTAGTCAAGCACAATTTCCCCTTCGTAAATCCATGCTGACTCGGACCAATCCTGTTACTACTATCCAGGTGTGTCATAATTTCATCTTTTATAATTGACTCCAGCATCTTTCCCACCACTGACGTCAGGCTAACCGGTCTATTATTCCCTGTTTTCTCTCTTCCTCCCTTCTTGAAGAGAGGGACAACATTAGCCACCCTCCAATCCACAGGAACTGATCCTGAATCTATGGAACATTGGAAAATGATTACCAATGTGTCCACGATTTCTAAAGCCACCTCCTTAAGTACCCTGGGATGCAGACCATCAGGTCCCGGGGACTTATCAGCCTTCAGACCCAACAGCCTATCCAACACCATTTCCTGCCTAATATAAATTTCCTTCAATTCATCCATTACCCTAGGTCTTTTGGCCACTATTACATCTGGGAGATTTTTTGTGTCTTCCCTAGTGAAGACAGATCCAAAGTACCTGTTCAAGTCATCTGCCATTTCCTTGTTCCCCATAATAAATTCACCCGCTTCTGTCTTCAAGGGCCCAATTTTGGTCTTAACTATTTTTCTCCTTTTCACATACCTAAAGAAGCTTTTACTATCCTCCTTTATATTCTTGGCTAGGTTACCTTCATTCCTCATTTTTTCTCCACGTATTGCTTTTTTAGTTACCTTCCGTTGCTCTTTAAAAGTTTCCCAATCCTCCGGCTTCCCACTCATCTTTGCTATTTTATACTTCTTCTCTTTTATTTTTATGCTGTCCATTACTTCCCTTGTCAGCCACGGCCTCCCTTTACTCCCCTTAGAATCTTTCTTCCTCTTTGGAATGAACTGATCCTGCACCTTCAGCATTATTCCTAGAAACACTTGCCATTGCTGTTCCACTGTCATCCCTGCTCGGGTATTGTTCCATTGAACTTTGGCCAGCTCCTCCCTCATAGCACCATAGTTCCCTTTGTTCAACTGTAATACTGACACTTCTGAGTTTCCCTTCTCCCTCTCAAATTGTAGATTAAAACCTATCATATTATGATCGCTACCATATGTGTTGCACTTTAGGAAATCAAACCAGGGTATGACATGTAGGGCCCTAAGGAGAGTTATGGAACAGAGGATCCAAGGATACATTATTCGCTGGAATTGTCACTTCAGGTAGAATGAAGAAGATGTTTGGCATGCTAGCTTTCATTGGTCAGGGCAATGAGTATAGGATCTTGGGAGTTATGCTGCACTCATATGAGATGTTGGTGAGGTCTTACTTGTTTAATAAATTGGAAAGAGTGTGGCAGATGGAGTTCAACCCAGGTAAGTGTGAGGTGGTTCATTTTGGTAGGTCAAATATGATGGCAGAATATAGCATTAATGGTAAGACTCTTGGCAGTGTAGAGGATCAGAGGGATCTTGGGGTCCGAGTCCATAGGACGCTCAAAGCAGCTGTGCAGGTTGACTCTGTGGCTAAGAAGGCATACGGTGTATTGGCCTTCATCAATCATGGGATTGAGTTTAAGAGCCGAGAGGTAATGTTGCAGCTATATAGGACCCTGGGCAGACCCCACTTGGAGTACTGTGCTCAGTTCTGGTCACCTCACTATAGGAAGGACATGGAAACCATAAAAAGGGTGCACAGCAGACTTACAAGGATGTTGCCTGGATTGGGGATCATGCCTTATGAGAATAGGTTGAGTGAACTCAGCCTTTTCTCCTTGGAGTGACAGAGGATGAGAGGTGATCTGATAGAGGTGTATAAGATAATGAGAGGCATTGATCATGTGGATAGTCAAAGGCTTTTCCCCAGGGCTGAAATGGCTAGCACGAGAGGGCATAGTTTTAAGGTGCTTGGAAGTAGGTACAGAGGAGATGTTAGGGGCAAGTTTTTTTACACAGAGAGTGGTGAGTGTGTGGAATGGGCTGCCGGTGGTGGTGGTGGAGGCTGAAACGATAGGGTCTTTTAAGAGACTCCTGGATGGCTACATGGTGCTTAGAAAAATAGAGGGTTATGGGTAAGCCTAGGTAGTTCTAATGTAGAGACATGTTCGGCTCAGCTTTGTGGGCTAAAGGGTCTGTATTATAGAAACATAGAAAATAGGTGCAGGAGTAGGCCATTCGGCCCTTCGAGCCTGCACCGCTATTTATTATGATCATGGCTGATCATCAAACTCAGAACCCCGCCCCAGCCTTCCCTCCATACCCCCTGACCCCCATAGCCACAAGGGCCATATCTAACTCCCCCTTAAATATAGCCAATGAACTGGCCTCAACTGTTTCCTGTGGCAGAGAATTCCACAGATTCACCACTCTCTATGTGAAGAAGTTTTTCCTAATCTTGGTCCTAAAAGGCTTCCCCTCTATCCTCAGACTGTGGCCCCTCATGCTGTATGTATGTTTGTATGTCTATGTTTAAAAGGCTTCTGAGAATATTATCTGAACTTGGGGGTCTGGGTTAAAATGAGAGTTAGTATAGACTAGAACTTTATTTCTTGGAACTTACAAGATTGTGGGGTGACCTAATAGAGGTTCCTGTATATAAGATCCTGAGGGACATAGACATCGTGAGACCACATTGTCTTATGCTCAGGGAGGAGATATTAAAAACAAAAGGGTCAAATGCAAGATATTTCAGAAGGAGATTGGAGGAAGTTTCTTCACGTAAAGGGTAAAGCGTATTTGGAATGAACTGCCAGAAATAGTGGTTGAGACAGGTACATTAGTAACATTTAAAAGCCATTTATGTAAATACATGGATAGGAGAGGTTCAGAGGGTTATGGGCCAAAGACAGACAAATGAAACTCTCACTGGACAACACTGTTGGCATGCATGAGTTGGGTTGAAGGGCCTGTTTCTATACAGTAAAGCTCTATGACTCTTTCTGCAGTCAATTAACTACTCTCTGGACAAAATTTATGTTCCCACAAACTTTCATAAATGGCTTTCTAATTCAGTCATTAGCTTGGAAAATTTTCCACCTTCAGTTCTAATTTAGAGGGAGTATTACTTTAAAATAGGGTTGTGTTATATCTGCAGCTGTGCCCTTGAACATAGTTTCTATATGACTCCAAGCTTCTTTTAAGAAGTAGCAAGGGATTGACAGTATACATTTTGTCCATACACAACGAAACAGAGAACGTGAATCCACACAGGTCCTCTTTCACTGAGCAAAATTATAACTGATTTCTCAATCTTGTATGTGGGAGCATGTCAAACAATTTGGCATGTTCCAGAAGCAGAGATGAATGAAGAATTTATGAATATTAAAATAAAAAATAAAAAGATTTGGATTTCTGCAATGCACTTCACCCTCTCAGAACGTCCCAAAGCATTTGAACATAGAACATAGAAATTTACAGCATATTACAGACCCTTCAGCCCATAGTGTTGTGCTGACCATGTAACCTATTCTAGAGACTGCCTAGAATTTCCCTAGCGCATCACCCTCTATTTTTCTAAGCTCCGTGTATCTATCTAAGGGGCTCTTAAAAGACCCTATTATATCCGTTTCAACCACTGCCACCGGCAGTGCATTCCACACACCCACCACTCTTTGTGTGGAAAACTTAACCCTGACATCCCCTCAGCACCTATTTCCAAGTAACTTAAAACTATGCCCCCTCCTGTTGGCCATTTCAGCCCTGGGAAAAAAGCTATCCACACAATCAATGCCTCTCATCATCTTATACACCTCTATCAGGTCACCTCTCATCCTCCTTTGCTCCAAGGAGAAAAGGCAAAGTACACTCAACCTGATCTCATAAGATGCGCTCTCCAGTCCAGGAAACATCCTTGTAAATCCCCTCTGCACTCTCTCTATAGTATCCACATCTTTCCTGTAGTGAGGTGACCAGAACTGAACACAGTACTCCTAGTGGGGTTTGACCAGGCACAACTGTTGTCAGCAGAATGGCAGAGGGTAATGAGGAGGTGTACAGGAGCAAGATAGATCAACTGGGTGAGTGGTGTCACAACAACAACCTTGAACCTAAGGCCAAGGAATTAACTGCGGACTTCAGAAAGAAGAAATCAAAAGAAAGCGTACTAGTCCTTGTCAAGGGATCAGCGGTGGAAAAGGTGAGCAGCTTCAGGTTCCTGGGTGTCAACATCTCTGAACATTTCTCCTGGGCCCATCATACTGGTGCAGTTACAAAGGCACATCATCAGCTACATCACACGAGGAGTTTGAGGAGAGCTGGTATGTCACCAAAGACTCTAGCAAATTTCTACAGGGTACTACAGAGGACATTCTGATTGGCTGCATTACTTTCTGGTATGGAGGCACCAATGGACAGGATTTGAAAAAGCTGCAGAGGGTTGTAAACTTAGCCAATTCCATCATGGGCACTCCCTATTATCGAAGACATCTTCAACGCTTCCACCTTTTGTTCTAGACTCCCCTGCCCTGGGGAGATAACTATGACTATCTATCTTGTCTATACCCTTCGTAACTTTATTGTCACTGGAACATATGGTAACCCCCTCAGACTCCTATGTTCAGTGGGAATAAACCCAGCCTATCTGGTCTCTCCATATAACTACAGTTCTCTGTTTCTGGCTATAACCTGGTAATGTTCCAGTAGTGTTATGACCAGAACTATACATAAAACTCCAAGTTAAATGGAAATATCTATTTAATGTTTTAGAGAAATTTGGCTTTGGTGCTAATTTTAATAATTGGATTAGAATGACATATAAAGCTCCTATTGCTACTGTTATTACTAATAACTGTAGGTCTCGTTTTTTTCAGCTTTCGTGGGGGACAAGACAAGGCTGTCCATTAATCCTTTGCTATTTAATTTAATACTAGAGCCCTTTGCTATTGCTCCCTGTGAAGCTAAAAATATTTATAGGATTTCTGTGAATGAGACCATTCATAAGATTTCTCTTAATGCAGATGATTTATTGGTTTATATATCTAATCCTGAGGAATCTATTCCTGCCTTGTTAAAATTATTTAATGAATTTGGAGAGTTTTTAGGATATAAAATAAATTTTAGTAAAAGTGAATTGTTTCCTATAAATGAATCCATTTCTATGTATGACAATACTCCTTTCAGTCACAGATTCTTTTAGTTGTTTAGGTGTCACAATCACTAAAAAATCTAAGGATCTTTATAAAGCCAATTTTGTTCCTTTGCTAGACTCTATGAAATATTTATTTAGTAGATGGAGCCTACTTACATTTTCACTTGTTGGTCGCATCCATGTAGTCAAAATGATGATTTTACCAAATTTTTATATCTATTTCAGAATACCCCTGTTTTTTTGACTAAGAAGTTTTTTGACCAGATTGATTTGATTATTTTATCTTTTACGTGGAATAGTAAAAGACCAAGAATTAGTAAATGTCATTTACGAAAGTTGAAAAAGGATGGAGGTCTCGCTTTGCCTAATTTAAGAATGTATTACTGGGCTGTTAATGTGTGATACATGTCCTTTTGGTTACATTGGGTTGATAAGAAGGATCGGCCTATCTGGGTAGATTTGGAATTGAAAGCTGTGAAACAGTTTTATTTAACCTTGTTATTGGGAGCTGCTTTGCCTACACAATTAGCTAAAGTTGCAATTTTAAACTTATACCCTGTGATTAAGCACTCTTTACAAACTTGGCTTCAGTTCCGCAATTTTTTTAATCTTAAAAAATTTAAGCTTTGTAGTTTAATTTATCGAAACTACTTTTTTAAGCCTTCTTTGAGTGATCCAACTTTTTACTTTGGAAAAATAAAGGTATTAATTCTTTTTTGGATTTATTTAAAGAAGGTAGACTGTTGTCCTTTGAACAATTAGTTGATAAATATTCTCTTTCGTACTCACACTTTTTACAATATCTCCAACTTAGACATTTCTTACAAAAATATTTAAGTAGTTATAGGCCGGGAAATTATAGGCCGGTAAGTTTAACGTCGGTAGTAGGTAAGTTATTGGAGGGACTACTAAGAGACAGAATCTACAAGCATTTGGATAGACAGGGACTTATTAGGGAGAGTCAACATGGCTTTGTGCGTGGTAGGTCATGTTTGACCAATCTATTGGAGTTTTTCGAGGAGGTTACCAGGAAAGTGGATGAAGGGAAGGCAGTGGATATTGTCTACATGGATTTCAGTAAGGCCTTTGACAAGGTCCCGCATGGGAGGTTAGTTAGGAAAATTCAGTCGCTAGGTATACATGGAGAGGTGGTAAATTGGATTAGACATTGGGTCAATGGAAGAAGCCAAAGAGTGGTAGTAGAGAATTGCTTCTCTGAGTGGAGGCCTGTGACTAGCGGTGTGCCACAGGGATCAGTGCTGGGTCCATTGTTATTTGTCATCTATATCAATGATCTGGATGATAATGTGGTAAATTGGATCAGCAAATTTGCTGATGATACAAAGATTGGAGGTGTAGTAGACAGTGAGGAAGGTTTTCAGAGCCTGCAGAGGGACTTGGACCAGCTGGAAAAATGGGCTGATAAATGGCAGATGCAGTTTAATACAGACAAGTGTGAGGTATTGCATGTTGGAAGGACAAACCAAGGTAGAACATACAGGGTTAATGGTAAGGCACTGAGGAGTGCAGTAGAACAGAGGGATCTGGGAATACAGATACAAAATTCCCTAAAAGTGGCATCACAGGTAGATAGGGTCATAAAGAGAGCTTTTGGTACATTGGCCTTTATTAATCAAAGTATTGAATATAAGAGCTGGAATGTTATGATGAGGTTGTACAAGGCATTGGTGAGGCCGAATCTGGAGTATTGTGTTCAGTTTTGGTCACCAAATTACAGGTAGGATATAAATAAGGTTGAAAGAGTGCAGAGAAGGTTTACAAGGATGTTGCCGGGACTTGAGAAACTCAGTTACAGAGAAAGGTTGAATAGGTTAGGACTTCATTCCCTGGAGCGTAGAAGAATGAGGGGAGATTTGATAGAGGTATATAAAATTATGATGGGTATAGATAGAGTGAATGCAAGCAGGTTTTTTCTACTGCGGCAAGGGGAGAAAGAAACCAGAGGACATGGGTTAAGGGTGAGGGGGGGAAAGTTTAAAGGGAACATTAGGGGGGGCTTCTTCACACAGAGAGTGGTGGGAGTATGGAATGAGCTGCCAGATGAGGTGGTAAATGCGGGTTCTTTTTTAACATTTAAGAATAATTTGGACAGATACATGGATGGGAGGTGTATGGAGGGATATGGTCCGTGTGCAGGTCAGTAGGACTAGGCAGAAAATGGTTCAGCACAGCCAAGAAGGGCTAAAAGGCCTGTTTCTGTGCTGTAGTTTCTATGGTTTCTATGGTAATCCTTGGTAATTTGTAAGGTAGGGACATGTTCGGCACAGCTTTGTTGGCCAAAGAGCCTGCATTGTGCTGTAGGTTTTCTATGTTTCTATCTCAAGGGTGTTCAGGTTGGTAGGATAAATGGTCACTGTAAATTACCCTAGCTTAGGCAAATAGACTTAATGGGAATGGATATGGGTGGTGGGGTGGAGATACGTCTCTATTAAAGGAGGTGAAAGGCAGTACTTCCCTCCACTAGCCTGCAGGTCATCCTTGGGCAAGGTCTATCACCTGCTTAGCCCCCCCCCCCCCACACTTCACATGAAGCCAAGGGAGCAAGAGGTGGATGGTCATCTGAGCATCTGGTGCATATCACAAGACCTGGTTTTGTGACAGCTTACACCAGGCAGACAATCTCTGAAGAGTATTGATAATGGCTGTGAGTTACCTGTCTTGGAAAGATACTGCCTGTAAGAAGGCAATGGCAAACCACTTCTGCAGAAGAACTTGCCAAGAACAATCATGGTCGTGGATGGAGCAACAGTGTCAATGTCACTCGCTTGCTAGTCTGATTAAAGACAAAGGGAAGACCATGATCACCCACGTCATACGACACAGCATATAATGTTGATAATAGGAATGTACAAAGAATCAGATAGAATTAGTGCTTGATAGTTGATGAAGATTTGGTGGGTGGGCCAAAGCAGCTGCATCTTTTCAGTATAACCCTGTGATTCTACTCCTGCTTGATAAAATCCCTTTTCCTAAACTGGGGCGAGATCATTTGTCAACCCATTCTGTCAATCCCAGCCTGTTATTACATCTTTCACAAAGTCTCTATATTCTAGATCTAGCCAGGATTTACAAACAAAATCTTGTAATATAATTGATATAAACTGTATCTGCTTGTTTACAAACCCCCTCAAATAATTTCAGTGGAATAGTTAAACATGAATTCTACTTCTAAGAGCATTATGAATCCCTTAGGGAAACTTTAATGTCATTGGAAAAATTTCAAAAGAATTCCCAGAAGTATTTCCTGAGCTACAGATGACCCATTGCAGGATTTCCAGATTGGGGATGCCAGATAATTGTGCTGTCAGCACTAAGGCACATTATCAATGTTTCCACCATTTCCCAAACATTCCCAATGTTTCTGGGAGTTGGCTGTGCAGAAATTCTCTGCTAAATTTCACATTTTGCCTTCGTGACTACAGATATTCATTCCATTTTCTGCAAACCACACCCAGGCATCTTCCAAGAGAATGCATTCAAATCTAGTTGCCCTATTTGCAGGAAGGTTGCAGAGGCTTTGGAGAGGGTGCACAAGAAAGTTACTAGGTTGCAGCCTGAAATAGAAGTAAATGTTATAAGGAGAATTTGGACAAATAGGGCTGTTTTTTCTGGAGTGGCAGAGGCTGAGAGGAGAGCTGATAAAAGTTTGTAAAATTATGAGAGGCAAAGAAAGAGTAGGAAGCCAATGTCACAACTTGTCTAATACTAGAGGGTATGTATTTAAGATGAGGAGAATAAGTTCAAATATGTGCAAGGCAAGTTTGTTTTTATACAGAGAGTGGTGAGTGCCTGGAATGTGCTGGCAGGTGTGGTAGTGGGTGCAAGTATGATAAAGAGGCTTTTACATTGGTGTATGAATCTGCAGAGAATAGAGGGAAATTGACGTTATGTAGGCAGAAGAGACAAGTTTAGTTAGCCTTTTAATTACCAGTTTAATTATTTTAGCAGAACATCATGGCCTTTAAGAGTCTGTTTCCCTGTTAAAACATTTATGTTCCATGTTCTATGTTCTGTTTGAGATAAGCATGAGAAACATCAATCTTTCTTCTTTGGTTGTTGGTCTGGGATTCTGTACTTGCAAGAGAGAGAGAGCCCTTGCACTTTAAAGAAATAAGTTTCTCAGTTCACCTTTGTCACCAGCAGTTGTGTATTTAGTTGTGGTAGAGTTTCATGCCTGTTTTGCAATGGACATACAGTTTCTGACGGATGTAAGCTGGTCAACCATTTCTGCCCTGATAAGCACCTACTGTCATGCCTCATCAAAACATTGGACATTGACCAAAATTGTTGGATAAATTTAGATCCTTTCCATATATAGAGTGAATTAGAGCCCATTGGTTCATCTGATAAAGCTGTTCCTTCACAGCAGCAGCTCTGTGGGTTCAATCCTGACCTTGGATGCTGTATGCGTGCAGCTTGCACTTTCTCGCTGTGACAGTATGGGTGTCCTCCAGGTGCTCTCGTCTCCTTCCACATGCCACAGATGTGGAAGTTGGTGGATTAACTGGCTGCTGTCAGTTATCCCGAGTGTGCTGTTGATGGAATTCTGGAGACAATTTTAAAAAATGAGATTTTTCCCTCCATTCCCCACTTCCCTTCACAGATGCTGCCTGACCCACATGATATCAGCATTTTGTTTGTTCCCACATCTGCAGTCTCCTGTGTCTGCAGGATCTGCTCTTCTCTATCTACTCTGGATTTCCCAAACACCTATGTAGTCATGAAGAAAAGAAGAGCTTACAAAAGGTTCAAAAAACTAGGTAATGATAGAGATCTAGAAGATTATAAGGCTAGCAGGAAGGAGCTTAAGAATGAAATTAGCAGAGCCAGAAGGGGCCATAAGAAGGCTTGGCAGACAGGATTAAGGAAAACCCCAAGGCATTCTACAAGTATGTCAAGAACAAGAGGTTAAGACATGAAAGAATACGACCAATCAAGTGTGACAGTGGAAAAGTGCGTACGGAACCGGACGTACTTATTGAATACCTTGCTTCAGTATTCACAACGGAAAAGGATCTTGGCAATTGTAGACTTACAGCCGACTGAAAAGGTTGAGCATATAGACATTGAGAAACAGGATTTTCTGGAGCTTTTGGAAAGCATCAAGTAGGAGTCTCTGGTACCAGACGAGATGTACCCCAGGCTACTGTGGGAGGCAAGGGAGGAAATTGCTGAGGATATGGCAATGATCATTGCGTTATCAATGGTAATGGGAGAGGTTCTGGAGGATTGGAGGGTTGCAGATGTGTTTCCCTTGTTCAAGAAAGGGAGTAGAGATAGCCCAGGAAATTATAGACCAGTGAATCTTACTTCAGTTGTTGGTAAGGTGATCCTGAGAGGCAGGATTTATGAACATTTGGAGAGGCATAATATTATTAGAAATAATCAGCCTTATGAACCTGATTGAATTTTTTGAGGATGTGACTAAACACATTGATGCAGAGGAGATTTATAAGGATGCTGTCTGGATTGGTGAGCACGCCTTATGAGAATAAGCTGAGTGAACTCGGCCTTTTTAGCTTGGAGCGGCAGAGGATGAGAGGTGACTTGATAGAGGTGTATAATATGATGAGAGGCCTTGATCATGTGGATAGTCGAAGGCTTTTTCCCAGAGCTGAAATGGCTAACATGAGAGAGCACCGTTTTAAGGTGCTTGGAAGTAGGTGCAGAGGAGATGTCAGGGGTAAATTTTTTACACAAAGAGAGGTGAGTGAGTGGAATGGGCTGCTGGTGACTGTGGTGGAGGTGGATACAATAAGAGACTCCTGGTTAGATACATGGAACTTAGCAAAATAGAGGGCTATGGGTAACCCTAGGTAATTTCTAAAGTAAGTGTATGTTCGTCACAGCATTGTGGGCCAAAGAGCCTGTATTGTCCTGTAGGTTTTCTCTGTTTCTGTGTTAATCCAGGGATGACAACCTGGCAGCCATTTCTAATGAAGACTTGACTTGACTTGGCTTGAAGAAGGGGCAAAACAGGAAGTCAAAGGTGGTGTTTTAGTCAGTACAGTTGGGAATTAAGGCCAGAGAAAGGAAACAAAACAGTTTGGCAGAACTTCATTGGATGTATAGGGTGGGAAAGAGGCTGAGGGAACAAAAGCTTTGCAGAAGCACAGTGCAAAGGGATGGCCTGGGAGTTAGCTGGACATCTCTGGCTGCAGAGTGTTTGTATGAGATAGTAGACAGTGAGGCCAGGGTTTGGCAAAGGGTGAGACAGCTGTATTGGTTTCAGAAACTATTACAGCTGATAGGAGAGAAGCTAAAAAAAATGAACCACAAAACTGGAGCTGAGGAACAAAAATAGTAAGTGAAGGTTGGAGAGAATGCAGACTCACAAACTGTCAGCCAGAGAAAGGAAAATGTGGACACATTTCTGAGAAGTGAAAAGATAATAATGAAAGAAGAATTGCACAGTTCAAATTACTGGTATCAACTGATACAACAGAAATAACAAAGAGCACAATTTCTGGAAAACATTCCAAGAAGTTTTGAATTCATAGAAACATAGAAAACCTACAGCACAATACAGGCTGTTCGGCCCACAATGCTGTGCCGAACGTGTATTTACTTTAGAAATTACCAGAGGTTATCCATAGCCCTCTATTTTTCAAAGTTTAATGTACATTTCCAGGAGTCTCTTAAAAGACCCTATTGTATCCGCCTCCACCACTGTCACCGGTAGCCCATTCCACGCACTCACCACTCTCTGCATAAAAAACTTACCCCTGACATCGCATCTGTACCTACTTCCAAGGTCCTTAAAACTGTGCCCTCTCATGTTAGCCATTACAGCCCTGGGGAAAAAGCCTCTGACTATCCACACGATCAATGCCTCTCATCATCTTGTACACTTCTAACAGTTCACCTCTCATGCTCCGCTGCTCCAAGGAAAAAATGCCAAGTTCACTCAACCTATTCTCATAGGGCATTCTCCCCAATCCAGGCAATATCCTTATAAAACTCCTCTGCACCCTTTCTATAGTTTCCACTTCCTTCCTATAGTGAGGCAACCAGAACTGAGCACAGTATTCCAAGTGGGGTCTGACCAGGGTCCTATATAGCTGTAACATTACCTCTCAGCTCTTAAGCTCAAACTCACAGTTGATGAAGGCCAATGCACCATATGCCTTCTTAACCACAGAGTCAACCTGTGCAGCAGCTTTGTGTGTCCTATGGACTCAGACCCCATGATCTCTCTGATTCTCTTCACTGCCAAGAGTATTACCATTAATACTATATTCTGCATCGTATTTGACGTACTGAAATGAACCACCTCACACTATCTGGGTTGAACTCTATCTGCCAATTCTCAGCCCAGTTTTGCATCCTTATCAATGTCCCGTTGTAACCTCTGACAGCCCTCCACACTATCCACAACACCCCCAACCTTTGTGTCATCGGCAAATTTACTAACCCATCCCTCCACTTCCTCAACCAGGTCATTTATAAAAATCACGAAGAGTAGGAGTCCCAGGACAGATCCCTGAGGCACCCACGGGTGACCGACCTCCATGCAGAATATGACCCGTATACAACTGTTCTTTGTCTTCTGTGGGCAAGCCAGTTCTGGATCCACAAAGCAATGTCCCCTTGGATCCCATGCCTCCTTACTTTCTCAATAAGCCTTGTATGGAGTAACTTATCAAATGTCTTGCTAAAATCCATATACACTACATCTACGGCACTACCTTCATCAATGTGCTTAGTCACATGCTCAAAAAACACAATCAAGTTCGTAAGGAAGGACCTGCCTTTGACAAAGCCATGCTGACTATTCCTAATCATATTATGCCTCTCCGAATGCTCATAAATCCTGCCTCTCAGGATCTTCTCCATCAACTTACCAACCACTGAAGTAAGACTCACTGGTCTATAATTTCCTGGGCTACCCCTACTCCCTTTCTTGAAAAAGGGAACAACATCCGCAACCCTCCAATCCTCTGGAACCTCTCCCATCCTCATTGATGATGCAAAGATCATTGCCAGAGGCTCAGCAATCTCCTCCTTTGCTTCCCACAGTAGCCTGGGGTACATCCCATCCGGACACAGTAACTTATCCAACTTGATACTTTCCAAAAGCTCCAGAACATCCTTTTTCCTTGATATCTACATTCTCAAGCTTTTCAATCCACTACAAGTCATCCCTACAATCGCCAAGATCCTTTTCTATATTGAATACTGAAGTAAAGTTATCATTCAGCATCTCTGCTATTTCCTCCTGTTCCTAATACACTTTTCCATTGTCACACTTGATTGGTCCTATTCTCTCACATCTTATCCTCTTGCTCTTCACATACTTGTAGAATGCCTTGGGGTTTTCCTTAATCCTGTCCGCCAAGGCTTTCTCATGGCCACTTCTTAAACTCCTTCCTGCTTGCCTTATAATCTTCTAGATTCATATCATTACCTAGTGTTTTGAACCTTTCATAAGCTCTTCTTTTCTTCTTGGCTAGATTTAAAACAGCCTTTGTGCACCATGGATCTTGTACCCTACCATCCTTTCCATGTCTCATTGGAACGTACCTACTCAGAACCCCACGCAAATATCCCCTGAACATTTGTCACATTTCTTCGGTAAGTTTCCCTGAGAACATCTGTTTCCAATTTATGCTTCCAAGTTCCTGCCTGATAGCCTCATATTTCCCCTTACTCCAATTAAATGTTTCCCTAACTTGTCTGTACCTATCCCTCTCCAATGCTATGGTAAAGGAGATAGAATTGTTATCACTATCTCCAAAACGCTCTCCCACTGAGGGACCTGACACCTGACCAGGTTCATTTCCCAATACCAGATCAAGTACAGCCTCTCCTCTTGTAAGATTATCTACACATTGTGTTAAGAAACCTTCCTGAACACACCTAACAAACTCCACCCCATCTAAACCCTTCACTCTAGGGAGATGTCAATCAATATTCGGGAAAGTAAAATCTCCCACCACAACAATCCTGTTATTATTATACCTTTCCAGAATCTGTCTCCCTATCTGCTCCTCGATGTCCCTGTTACTATTGAGTGGCCGATAAAAAACACCTAGTAGAGTTATTGACCCCTTCCTATTCCTAACTTCCACCCACAGAGACTCTGCAGACAATCCCTCCATGACTTCCTCCTTTTCTGCAATTGTGACACTATCTCTGATCAACAGTGCCATGCCCCCACCTCTCTTGCCTCCCTCCCTATTCTTTCTGAAGTCTGGCACTTGAAGCAGCCATTCCTGCCCCCGCACCATCCAAGTCTCTGTAATGGCCACAACACCATAGCTCCAAGTGCTGATCCATGGTCTAATCTCATCTGCTTTAATTATGATACTCCTCACATTAAAATAGATACATCTCAAACCAGCGGTATAAGCGCATCCCTTCTCTATCACCTGCCTATCCTCCCCCTCGCATTGCTTCCAAGCTTTCTCTATTTGTGAGCCAACCACCCCCTCCTCCGTCTCTTCGGTTTGGTTCCCACCCCCCAGCAGTTCTAGTTTAAACTCTCCCCAGTCGCTTTAGCAAACCTCCCCGCCAGGATATTGGTCCCCTCGGACTCAAGTGCAACCCATTCTTTTTGTATAGGTCACACCTACCCCAAAAGAGATTCCAATGATCCAGAAATCTGAATCCCTGCCCCCGCTCCAATCCCACAGCCACACATCAAGTACAGCCTCTCCTCTTGCAGACTTATCTACATATTCTGTGAGGAAATCTTCTTGAATACACCTAACAAATTCCACCCCATTTAAACTCCATGCGCTAGGGAAATTCTAATCAGTATTTGGGAAATCAAAATCTCCCACCATGACAACCCTGTTATTATTACACCTTTCCAGAATATGTCTCCCTATCTGCTCCTCGATGTCCCTGTTACTATTGGGTGGTCTATAAAAAACACCCAGTAGAATTATTGACCCCCTTCCTGTTTCTAACTTCCACGTACAGAGACTCAGTAGACAATCCCTCCGTGACTTACTCCTTTTCTGCAGCCATGACACTATCTCTGATCAGCTGTGCCACACCCCCACCTCTTTTGCCTGCCTCCCTGTCCTTTCTGAAACATCGAAAGCCTGACACTCTAAGTAACCATTCCTGCCCCTGAGCCATCCAAGTCTCTGTAATGGCCACAACATCATAGCTCCAACTACTGATCCATGCTCTAAGCTCATCCGCTTTGTTCATAATACTCCTTGTATTAAAATAGACACATCTCAAACCATCGGTCTGAGCTCATCCCTTCTCTATCACCTGCCTATCCTCTCTCTCACATTGTCTCCAAGCTTTCTGTATTTGTGAGCCCAACCCTAACCCTAATCCTAACCCTAACCCCTTCCTCCGTCTCTTTAGTTTGGTTCCCTCCCCCCAGCAATTCTAGCTTAAACTCTCTCCAACAACCTTAGCAAGCCTCCCTGCCAGGATATTGGTACTCCTCAGATTCAAGTGCAACCCATCCTTTTTGTACAGGTCACACCTGCCCCAAAGGAGGTCCCAATGATCCAGAAATCTGAATCCCTGTCCCCTGGTCCAATCCCTCAGCCACGCATTTATCCTCCACCTCACTCTGTTCCTGTACTTACTGTCACGTGGCACAAGCAGTAATCCCAAGATTACTACCTTTGAGGATTAAGCTGGGTAACCTTGCCTGGTAAACCAACAAACCCCCTCCCCAGCAAGTGTCTACAGGAGGCACTGCTACAAGAATGCAGCATCTATCATTAAAGATGCAGGCCATCTGAGTCATGCCATATTCTCACTTCCATCTTCGGGCAGGAAGTACAGAAGTCTGAAGTCCCACACTACCAGGTTCAGGAACAGCTATTCTCTTACAACTACTAGGTCCTAGAACTGACCTGCACAGCCCAAATCCCACCTTAGCAACAGAATATCATAGACCATCTCTTGTACTACCATGAACTTCACTTTAATTGTGTTTTAATTTTGCACTATTTGTTATGCACAGTCATTTTTTCCTCATTGTCTGGCATCATTTACGTTCTGTGTGTTGTCTGTACCAAGATGCCAGTGCTGCTGCTGAGAGTGAGCACTTTCTTGCACCTGTACTTCATCCTACAGTCCTTAATGCACGTGACAATAAATTCAACTTAACCAGACTGGTTCCAACCCCTGTTGAGGTGAAACCTCTCCCACCTCTCCCAGAACATTTTTTATTCCATCAAGGAATGCAGGCTTCACAGAACAAGCCAACATTTACCTGCCTATCCTTGTTGCCCTTGAGAAGGTGGTGATGAGCTGCTTTTTTGAATTGCTGAAATTCTTGAGGTGTGTGTTTACTCATAAGCTGTTAGGGACGGTGCTCCAGTTGTTTGATCCAGTGGAAGTAAAGTACAGTGAACAACAAATGTTTTCAAAAGTGTTGCTTCCTCAGAATTTTTTTCATATGATGGACCACTTGAAGCTGGACACAGATATAATTTCATACTACTTGTATCAGGTAGGAATTTGGAGAATAAAGAGGTTAATTGAATGGTTTGTCATATGAACAGCATTTGATGTCAATGGACCTGTATTCATTTGAATTCAGATTGAGGGATGACCGTATCGTATGGTGAAAGGGCTTGATAGAGTGGATGTGGAGAGGATGTTTCCTGTGGTGGGAGAGTCTAAGACTAGAGGACACAGCCTCAGAATAGAGGGGTGCCCTCTTAAAACAGAGATGAGGAGGAATTTCTTTAGCCAGTGTGTGGTGAATCTGTGGAATTCATTGCCACAGACAGCCGTGGAGGCCAAGTCTTTATGTATATTTAAGGCAGAGGTTGATAGATTCTGGAATGATCAGGGCATGAAGGGATAAGGGGGGAAGGCAGAAGATTGTGGCTGAGAGGAAAATTTGATCAGCCATGATGAAATGGCGGGGCAGACTTGATGGGCCAAATAGCCTAATTCTGCTCCTATATCCTATGGTCTTAGGAGCTAAATTAACTTTTATTGAATATAACATGCTTGATTGCATTATGGTGGTAAGACTTTGCAGATGTTCAACTAAGCTAAAAATATTTTGTTGATGATTTTCATTTGTACTCAGTGTCTGAGGTTTCTTGCTTAAATGTCCAACAATAATCAGCCAGCATTGATGGATTCCAGTTGCCCTGATACCATTTCTCCATGATCACAATGTTCTGGTGAAAACTTTCACCATGCTTGTCACTGACAGCGCCAAGATTTGCAGGGAAGAAGCCTAAATGGGAATGCAGAAAATGAATCTTTAGTGACATGCTGCAGTTCATGGTTTTGTACGCTTGAAGCATGTTGTCAACTAGCTGCATGTGGTTTGGTGCTGTGTAGTTGTCAGGAAAATTTTTACAACATCCTTGAATGACTTCCATGTGATTTTCTCCAGTTCCACTAGAAGTTCTTCAAATTGTTTGTCATTGATGACCTGCTTGAATTGTGGACCAACAAAAATGCCTTCCTTAATCTTGACATCTGTTATTCTGACTTTGAATTATGTATTGAAATTTTTTAAAAGGCTATTTTCAAAAACAGGTGCATGATAGAGAAATTTCATGGTGATTTTCATGATCAGCAGCTCAAATTCCATAAGATACACCCAAAAGTACTGAGGAATCAAAATCTTTGTTGTCCAGTGATATCGGCAATGAGTGGATAGCAGGTGGCCTGGAGGATAACTTCCTGCTAGTGTTGAACCCATGCTTTAGTTACCCTTGTCCTTTTAGCTGTAGCGGTGGTGGGTTTGGAAGTGCTGCCAAAGAAGTCTTGGTGAGTTGGTGCAGGGCATCCTCAGTTGGTACAAGTTGCTGCTACAGTGTGTCAGTGGTGGAGTGAATGAATGGTCGAAGGTAAGGTGTGCTATGTCCTGTGTGGTGTTGAACTGGTCCCAATGCACTCTGTGGCACCCAGGATTTTAACAACACAGGGGTAACATACCATCATGGAGACACACATCTACCTGCTAATTATTGGATCCCTATCCCAAACTCAAACATTTGAAGGGCCTGGCTTGTGGAATCTTGCTGTATGTAATTTGCCTGCTGCACGTCCTACAATACACTTCATAAAAAGAGCTTATTGTAGAGCATTTTAGGTGTCCTGACATTATCCCGGTGCTTGAGGAATCCATCCCTTTCTTGTCAATAAAAATGTCAAGCAATGTGGTCAGACCTGGACACGTTGCCTCCTGAAGGCCAGGAGAGAGTGAAATGCCTCCACAGTTGAGTTTTCATGAATTCAACAGCAACGTCAAACAGCAGAGCACTGGACAGGCCATTCAGCCCATGATACTGTACCAATCTCATTGCCAATTTATGCTAAATGTCCTCCTCCTGTATGTAGCCTTTACCCCTCCTTCCCTTTCATATTTATGTCCTCTGATGTTTGACATTTCTACCCTGACTCTGACCGTCTATCCTGTCTATGCCTCTCATAATTTTAAACACCTTTATCAGGCCTCCCGTTAGCCTCTGTGCTCGAGGGAAAACAACCCAAGTTTGTCCTGACCTTACAGCTCATACCCTCTGAACAACCCACAGCCACACACTACTGGAGGGTGTATTCCATTTTTCCTTGGAGGGAGAATATTGCATCTCTCTGACCAGCCTCTCTCTCCATTTTTAACATTAGAATAGGTTCTGATTCTGATCACACAGTGTTACACAACACTCTCCGGGTAATGACTCTCAGGATGCTGACTTTATAGTCAGCAGTGTTGTGTAAAGGTGAGCTGCAGTCCCTCTGGTGAAGATGCTCCCACAGTGCTATTGTGCTGTGCAGGGAGCACCCTGTAACGATGAATGGATGGAGAGATGGTGTATGCCTTGGAGGGGTATCTCCATGTCATTGTGTTTAAAGTTCAAGTTCATTACCACGGGCATACGTGCCCAGGGTGTCAATGCTATGAGAGTAAGCATTCTGCTGCTGCTGCAGTAGTTCAATACTTTACAAACATAGCAAATAGAAATTGTATAAACTTAAATTAACTTAAATTATACAGAACATACACGGCAGAATAAATGATATTAGTGCAAATTGAGGGAAGTATAGTCTGAGGGAGAATTAAGGCTTTTCAGGTCATTTCAGAAGCCAGTGGTTCGGGAACCAGTGAGGAAGAGGTTGATGAAAATCGAGGTGAGGGTCTTCAGGTCCGGTACCTCCATCAGCATTGAAAGGAGGAGATGGCCTGGATGATGGGGCCCTCAATAATGGATGCCACCTTCCTGAGCACCTCTTCTTACAGGTGTCCTCGATGGAGAAAGAGCCGTACCTCTAATGGAACTGGCAGAGTTCCCACATGGGTGAAGAAATAGAGTAGACCACTTCACTCTTCAGTTACGTCCCACCATTCCACAGGCTCTTCTCCTTGATACACTTTCCTGACTAGTCTCCATATCCCTTCATTTCAAAACACCGATTGAGAAGGGGTGGAGATTGCCACGTGTTCACTATCTTCTGCATGAAGAACATCCTCCTGAATTTAGACTTAAAAGTAGGCCCCCTATCCTGTTTGAGATGCTGCACCTCTGAGCATCTTCTGTCAGAATCCACAAGATGGCATCATACATGCATTAGGAGCAAAGACAAGCCTTTCATCTCTTCAGACCTGTACCACTTAGCAATATCCTGACTGCTACTGACACCCATCGTCTGCATTCCATCTTACCACTGGTAGCCATTCTTTAACAAGAATCTGTCTGTCCTTGACTTCAAAATATTCAAATACCCTGCTTCCACAACCCTTTGAGAATAAGAGTTCCAAATTCTCACAATCTTCCCAGAGAAATATGTCATCCTACGTCTATCTTAAATAGACAATTGTAACAGAACACAAATAAAGTAGTGGAGGGAAATGAAAAGGAGCCAGAGGAACTCAGCAGGTCAGGCAGTACCTATGGAGGAAATTGGACAGTTGACCATCAGGATGGGAAAGGAGGAGAGAGTGTAACCAGAGTAAAGAGGGAGGGGAGGGGATGGAGAAAGAGTTGGTGGAAGTTAGGAGGATTCAGGAAAGGTGAGAAAGGATGGAGAGTAGAAAGGACATAAGAAGCTGGGATGAGATTTCAGCCCTTCGTCACTTCCACTTATCATCAATTCCACAAGTGGTAATGGTGCCTTTTACACTAGATGGTACGGACCCTACAAATGTGTATATCTGATCAGTCTAATATACCGGTCAGCACCACAAATAAAAGCCATACACTTTGTTTTTGTATCTCTTGTATTACTTGTTTATATCTTTTTACAAAAAAAAAAGGTTTAGCCTTGAAATAAAGAAGAAATATTTGAGAGGGATATGGGCCAAACACAGCCCAGATAGACCTCTTGGCCAGCATAGATGAGTTGGGTCAAAGGGCTTCTTTCTACACTTTATAACTCCAAAGCTCTATGACCATGACTCTGGAGCAGTGAAGGGAGGCAATAGGTTTAGGATTAGGAACTCTCCAATTTCACCATATCACCAAAGACACACAAATTGGTGGTGTTGTTGATAAGGCTTAGATTATGCAATGATATTGATCTGTCAGTAAATTAGGCAAGGCAATGACAAATGGAATTTAATCTCAACCAGCCCGGAGGTGAAGCATGCTGGGGTCAAGTAAGCCTAAGACATACTGTATGCTGTGAATGATACGAAGTTTTTCGTAATGAAAGGACCTTGACGTACAGCCAAAGATCCCTTCAGATGGCACAATTGGAGAGGATGGTAAAGAAGACATACTGCATGCTCCCCTTCTTGAACTGGGACATGGAGTACACAAGTATGAAGGTTAAGGTGCAGCTTATAACAGTGCTGGTCAGGCCACAGTCTGTACACCACGCTATAGGAAAGAAGTGATACACTGCAGGAAGTTCAGAGGAGATTGGAATATCTCAGTTATGAGGAAAGACTGGGTTTGTTTCCAGGATAAGCAATGGAAACATTCCTGGAATAATGCTGCCACCTTTCAGGAGAAAACTGATGGCCCTTAACTATATTTTTTCTGTGTTACAGATCACAGTCTAAGGCATGATCTGAAAAGAACAGCTGATCCCACTCACAGCTGACTCATTTCTTGATGACTTGCAGGGAGATGTGTCAACCAGTGCAGTCAGTCTGCTCTGGACTCTCTGTCACAGCCAGATCTCATCAATTCATCTTCAGCTCCCCATACCCAGTCCATCCTATTCTGTCTCCCTTCCTCCTCCTACCCTGCCTATTACAACATTGTTTCTCAGTGCTGCGCTATTAGTCAATGAGTGTGAAGTCTTGGGCAGTTCTGTGCTGTAAGCTGCTGCCTGGAGGAAGGAGGATTGTACTCTGACTAGATCTGTCCAATCCACCTTTTCCTATCCTCACTGAAAGGCTAGAAATATTGGTCCTGACTGTTGTAGACAGCTTGCAGCTCCAGCCCTGCCAAACACTGCAGTCAGATTTGGCTGTTTCCCCCTTGCTGTGTGGCACACAGTCAGACTTTGAAGGGTATTCAGATTATGCATTAATTTATCAAAAACAGAATATTAATATCTTTGCAGTGGCATTACTCCTGGAGAAGATAATTCCACTCCCAATCAAGTTTGTGGTCCATTGACACTTGTGAAATCTAATTAACGTGTTGGTGGCTGTATGTGTGTCTGTGGGAGTGGGGTTTGGTGTGTGTGTGTGTGTGTGGCGGGGGGGGGCAGGCAGTGAGACTGGCGGTATGCCTATGTATGTGGGTCTCTGTAATATGAGTGTGTTTGTGTGTGTGTTTGCATATGAGTGGGTTTGTGTGTATGTGTGTGCACGTGCATTTTTGTGTTTGCATGTGTGTGTGTGTGTTTGCATGTGAGGGTTTGTGTGTAGTGTGTGTAGTGTGTGTGTTTGCATGTGAGGGTTTGTGTGTAGTGTGTGTGTGTGTGTGTGTGTGTGCGCAAGTGTGCGTGTGAGTGTACATTTGTGTGTGCGTGTGTGTGCAAGTGTGCGTGTGTGTGTACATTTGTGTGTGTGTGTCTGTCTGTGGGTATGATACCAGAATGCCTGCAACAGTTGAGGAAGGAGTGGATGTGTTCTTGGTCTCTTGTGTTAAAGGTGTGCTGAATATTCACTGGTCACTGAATATTGTCCCCGAGTTGCAAAATCATTCCAATTGAAATCAGAGGTGAACTACGGGTAAACACTGGGTGGATCCAGCACTGTGTGTTGTTTACCATCCGATCCAGGATGAACATTTCACCTCGTCACACTGCACTGACTCCCCACCATAACCCAGGGCAGCAGGAGGGAAGGCACAGCAGACAAGCTGCATTGAGATTTGGTGAAGTACGTTGTCTTTGTGTTTGGTTCGAGCCTGTTCATGGTCATTTAGTGACCAGGTATATGCTCATGAATGAATCAGTGATCTCTGGGTGGTTACATTCAGAGCAGACAGGGAAGTGAGACCAGTAAACCCCTTTCCTTAGCTTCCTGCAGCCTGTCTGAGGGTGTGTCAGAGCTTGGTGGCACTCTCCTAAGGGCAGCCCAACACCACTGTTCCTGATACAGCACAGTAACCGGCCATTTTGGCCTAACGAGCCCTCACAACCCAATTACACCCACGTGACCAATTATCCTATTAAACCATACCTCTTCGGAATGAGGCAAAGAACTGGATCATGGGGAGACCATACAAACTCCTTACAGACGGTGGGGGAATTGAACCCGGGTCACTGACCCTGTTACAGTAATTGTTACCCTAACGTGATGCCCCCAAAGGGAGAGAGTGTGGTGAATGGCAGGAGGGTGACTCTCACAAGAGAGGAGACTGAAGAGACTGCAGACATTGGAATCTGCTCTACCAAACTCCTCAGTGCCCTAGCATTCACTATGTGAGTCTTCACCTGGTTGGTCCCCAAAGTGAAACAACTCACTCTTGTTTGCATTAAATTTCATCTGCCATATTTCAGCCCATCTTCCCAGCTGCCAGCTTTGATAGCCTTCCTCACTGTCCATTACACCCCCAGACTTGGTGTCATCCACAAACCTGTTGATCCAATTTACCACATTATCGCCAAGGTCACTGACACAGATAACAAGCAACAAGAGACCCAACACCGATCGCAGCAGAATCTACTAGTGCAACTCAGTGGGTCAGGAAGATTTATGGAGGGAAATGGATGGTTGACAATTTGAGTTAAAACCCTGCACCTGGATTGAAAGATAAAGGGGAAATACTCAGCTTAAAAAGGTGGAGGGAAATGAAGGGGCAAGAGCCGGCAGGTGAGAAATGAGGGGGAAGTAGGCAGATGGAGATGGGAAGAATGGGAATATTGACAGAGGGTGAGAGGTGACAGATGGTATCTGGTAGCAGAGGAAGGTGGAGCAGGGAGTAAAGGGGAGAGCTGATGGCAACGACAGGAGGAGAGGGTGAGTGATGGGCAGTGGAGTAGGTGCAGGAGGGAAAAGAAAGCAGATGATGAGGGCTGTGGTGGGTGCAGGGGAAATGGATAGATCAGAATGAGAGAGAAGCTGAAGCATTTTATGGTCCAGAGGTGAGGAGAATACCTGCTCCTACAAGCCCTGCACAAGCCATAATATAGGCAAGGTGAGGTGCCAATCACTGAGAACGTCTGTGGTTAGCCTTCTCAGAAGCTGGGTCCAGAAGCATCTGACGATCAAAGGCCTGGACCAGCAAGGCAGTATGTGAAGGGATTGTTTGTGTCACCTGGGCTTCCACGTCAGAGCTAAATGATGCGTGTGGTGATCACAGAACTGTGCAGGGAGTCACACCATTCGCTCTGGGAGCTGTCACCTTGTGGGTCGGTTACAGGAAGCCTGTCTCTGCCAGGATACCCTCACATGCCCTGCGAACCACACTTGTTCTGCCCCTGTACTCAGCTGACTGGGGATGCTGAGTAAACCTGTGGGAGCCACCTGCTCCCTCCTGATCACTCTGATCTTCAGGCTCAGCTTGAGGCCCTTGGATTTCTGGCCCTTTTCCTGCTCTTCACCATCACTGCAACATTTGCCTTCCATGTGGCAGGCAACATGAGGATGAAAGTTCCACGATGCCTGGTGTGTACTGCAGGATGTACTGACCACAGAACCCTATCCTCAGCAGGCCATGCCACTGTTCAGTACCATCCCTCGTGTCCCCTGCATCTGCCTCAGTTGCTGTGTTGAAGAGTGCTTTGGTATGGGGAGCCTGGGCAGCAACAATCGACCTTGTCTCCCTGGTCCCTCCCCTCCAGATGGTGGAGGCCGTTGAAAATGGAGACTCTCTTGAGATGGGCTTCCAGAAAACAGGGTCTGTTTCTTCTGTGGCTCTCCTCTGGTGGTCTGAGCTTGTTTGATCCTCTAGTTTGTGAGACTTTAGATAAATACAGACATAAATCTTGCTTTACACATAACACTGGACTCCAGAAACAATTCTTACTGCTTGCATTACTGACCACTAATTTGTCAAAAATCCTTGGCATCATAAATATAGTGCACTGTTTCCCGTTGATGACAAAAAGACCATAAATAAGCCTCTGCTTAAATAAAAATAGAAAATGCTGAAAATACACAACCGGTCCAGCAGATTCTGTGGAGAGAGAAAAACAGAGTTACCGTTTCATGGCCAGGAGTTTCCACTAAAACCATAAGACCATAAGACAAAGGAGCAGAAGTCGGTCATTCAGCCCATCGAGTCTGCTCCACCATTTTATTATGAGCTGATCCATTCTCCCATTTAGTCCCACTCCCCCGCCTTCTCACCATAACCTCTGATTCCCTGGCTACTCAGATACCTATCAATCTCTGCCTTAAATACACCCAATGACTTGGCCTCCATTTCTGCCCATGGCAACAAATTCCATAGATTCACCACCCTCTGACTAAAAAAATTTCTTCACATTTCTGTTCTGAATGGGCACCCTTCAATCCTTAAGTCATGCCCTCTCGTACTAGACTCCCCCACCATGGGAAACAACTTTGCCACATCCACCCTGTCCATGCCTGATATAACTCTGAGGGAAAATATAACAGAACTTATACAGGCAGAGTTTGATCCATGACGGGCACCAAATCCTAAACTGAGACACTAGTGCAGAGCTGAGGGAGGGCTGCACTGAGCAAGATACCATTCTTTGGATGAGACAATAATCCGAGTATCTGTTTACCCTCTCGGGTGGATTTAGAAGATCCAAAGAGGTGATACTAGAAAAAGAGCAGGGCAATTATCCCTGAAGTTCTGGTCAGTTACATACTGCCCACTAATTGAAGCTTTGCAATCTGGGTGCGAATCTCGTCATTACAAACGTTACTCCACGTTCAATGCTTCCCATTGACTGTGAAGCACTCTGAGGAAAATTAAGTTCTATGAAACCTATATTCCTTTCTTTCAATCACTGGACCAGTATATCTAGGAGTTTGGATTGCAAGGTTACAATGTTGAAAATAATTTTAGATTTGATGCAAGTTTTCAAGATTAAGCAAAAAGATGAACTTCTGATCTCTCAGTGAAGTTCAGCATGGTTCTTGCATTCCGTATCTATGACACTGTGTTCAACATTCTGTACAACTTATATATTGAAAGGTCTGTGTGGATGGCACGCACAAGCTTTTCACTGTATTTTGATACATGTGACAATAGTAAACATATTAACAATGCTGATTGCCAAGATTATGAAGGTACTTACCTGGGAAATTGATCAATATGATAAACTAACTTTCAGCTCTGAAATAGGGATAAATGCAGATACTTCCATTACAGGCCAATGGAAGCTACAGATTATATCACTAGTTGTTCAGTAAGTGTCAAACTTGCCTGTTTGTAAAAAGCCAGTGCTAGCCAGGGATTGGCCTGTTTAAGAAGCATTTGTGCTCTACCATTGGCTGCCATTTGGCACCATGGCGCTGGCTGATGAGGTCACAGTGCCAGTAGAGTATAATCTATCGTGCTGAAACCACCTGGTCTTTTGGTTCCGTTGGATTGGATCATGATAGGTGCCATGGGATCAGTGGAAGAGTGCTGCAGTGAGGGCCCAGCACACACTTCAGATAAGTACCTGTAACTGGCTGTAACTTTTTGGGTTTACTGAATGTTTAGCGTTTGTCTTGTAAATAAATAGTTAACTTACTTACCAGCAGTGAGTGTGTCTGTTCCCATTCACTAAACCTGCGAACCTGATTTCACACAAGAACTGGTGCTGCAAGCAGTTTTTGGTAAATGAACAGGATTAATACGCTTAAAGGCAAAAATAAGAGTGAGAATCCCCCCACCATGTGAGGACTGCTGAGACTCGGGGCGGACCGACAACAGTGCATGATTTGGGTGTCTTGCCAACCGACTGGCCGATAGACCGGTCAGACAAACTGCAATCCCACAGGCTGAAACTGGGCACCACATCATGCGTACTTAACAACGCAGGGTTCCCTGAGAGAAAGGGGAGCCAGAGGGGTGGGGGAGAGCAGCCGGCTGGAGAGGAGGAACAGTGTGAGAGGGAAGGACCTGGGGAGGGGGACACAAGGGGAGCCAGAGGGGTGGGGGAGAGCAGCCGGCTGGAGAGGAGGAACAGTGTGAGAGGGAAGGACCTGGGGAGGGGGACACAAGGGGAGCCAGAGGGGTGGGGGAGAGCAGCCGGCTGGAGAGGAGGAACAGTGTGAGAGGGAAGGACCTGGGGAGGGGGACACAAGGGGAGCCAGAGGGGTGGGGGAGAGCAGCCGGCTGGAGAGGAGGAACAGTGTGAGAGGGAAGGACCTGGGGAGGGGGACACAAGGGGAGCCAGAGGGGTGGGGGAGAGCAGCCGGCTGGAGAGGAGGAACAGTGTGAGAGGGAAGGACCTGGGGAGGGGGACACAAGGGGAGCCAGAGGGGTGGGGGAGAGCAGCCGGCTGGAGAGGAGGAACAGTGTGAGAGGGAAGGACCTGGGGAGGGGGACACAAGGGGAGCCAGAGGGGTGGGGGAGAGCAGCCGGCTGGAGAGGAGGAACAGTGTGAGAGGGAAGGACCTGGGGAGGGGGACACAAGGGGAGCCAGAGGGGTGGGGGAGAGCAGCCGGCTGGAGAGGAGGAACAGTGTGAGAGGGAAGGACCTGGGGAGGGGGACACAAGGGGAGCCAGAGGGGTGGGGGAGAGCAGCCGGCTGGAGAGGAGGAACAGTGTGAGAGGGAAGGACCTGGGGAGGGGGACACAAGGGGAGCCAGAGGGGTGGGGGAGAGCAGCCGGCTGGAGAGGAGGAACAGTGTGAGAGGGAAGGACCTGGGGAGGGGGACACAAGAGGAGCCAGAGGGGTGGGGGAGAGCAGCCGGCTGGAGAGGAGGAACAGTGTGAGAGGGAAGGACCTGGGGAGGGGGACACAAGGGGAGCCAGAGGGGTGGGGGAGAGCAGCCGGCTGGAGAGGAGGAACAGTATGAGGGGGAAGGACCTGAGGAGAGTGACGTAATAGGGTTCACCAAGACAGTTCTCCACTAAGGAACTGGCACAGTTGGGAGACAGGAATAGGCAGGAACCAAGAGACTCCCTGCCCACATGGTGGCTGAGGATCTTGGCGGTGCCGGGGATCTGCTGGAGTGATTTTGTCCAACAGAGAGATGGGTGTCCTGGGGATGCTGGCATCCTATTACGAGTTTAACAATGTCCTGAGAGTTACACACACTCCCCCTGGGGGCTGATGAGTCGCCATGGGCAGAGTGATAGTGGCAGTTAAGTCAGGTATCCCTCACTCTTCCAGAGGGATTTGAAGCCCGGGGGGAGTGGAGCAGAGTGGAGTAAGGGACCAGAGTCCTTTCCCAGTGGGGATCTGTGACCACAGTGACAACCCACTGGAGGCTCATGGGTTCATCTTGCCCATGGTGGGGTATTCAGTTAAAGCAGCAGCTCCTTATTTAAAGGGATTGGTGCTGCCCTTACTGGGACCCGCAATAGAGGGTACTGTAAAGACCGCTGTCAGATTATTGGAGATATTAGAGTACGTGAGGAAAGGTAGACATGCAGCCTGTGGAGGAGGGCCCCGCGTGACCCGTGAGGAAACGCTTCTTGGCATTGCGCGGATCTGGGTTCCCAAGGAAGCAGGCCGATGAGGTTCCCAGTCCCACCCTCTGCACCATGTGCTGCCAGAAGAAGAGAGACAAAGAGCCTGCTAGGGGAGAAGATTCACTCTCAAGCCCTCCCCCACTGAAGATTCCTTCAGCCCCACACAACAGGATCCCTCACATTCTGCTCAGGATTCCCTACATCCCTCACTGGAGGTTCTGCAAAAGGCACGGGCAGACGTTCAGCGGCAGCAGGGGATGGCCCTCCTGCCCCACTCACGTAGGGATGAAGTCTAAGCTCCGGGTGGACATGCTCAACAGCCCACGCCCAGCCAGGGACCTGTGTCTTTACATTGCAGTACACTGGGGGAAAGGAAGTCTGTAGCATCGGGTAACGCTGGTGGGCACTGATGCCAAGCACACCATTGTTCCAGTTAACCCTGATAGCTGGCAGGGTCTCAGGGCTGCCACAGAGGGGTCAGGTGCTCCCTTCTCCCCACCCAGGAGCTTGCTTTCCAGGTGGTCATGGGATCAGGACAAGATTGTCTTGGTGGTGGCCTCCCGAGTGAATTCTGGGTATGAACGTGTGGAGGGGTAGATCCCTGCAAGCAAATAAGGGTCGTTTTACCTTCAGGGTGGAGGGTGGGGAGCCAAGGGCGAGGGTATTGGTGGGATTGGTCGAGTGGGAACCTTTGCCAATCCTGCCAAACCCCCCGCCATGGTATCTAACACCAAGCTGTGCGGAATCCCAGAAGGCACTAAAATAATCAGGGAAAATGTTCTGAGGGGTCATCCACCCCCATACAACAGCTCGGAGGGGACAGTCGGAAGATAATCAGGGAAAATGGAGGCCGGGTGATGAGGGGTCATCCACCCCATACAACAGCTCGGAGTGGCCAGTCGGAAGATAATCAGGGAAAATGGAGGCCGGGTGATGAGGGGTCATCCACCCCATACAATAACTCGGAGTGGCCAGTTGGATGGGGTATAACACATGGCTCATGACCATCGACTGGAGACAGTTGAATAGGTATGCATCGCCCCTCACAGTGACTGTACCAGTTGTATGACCCTTATTGAGGACATAAGGGTAGAGAGGGAAAGCATTGGTACTTGGTAGCGGACCTGGCCAGTGCCTTCTTCGCCATTTCCCTTCAGTCCGGAGTCACAGGGCCAGAAAGCTTTTACCTGGGAGGGTAAACATTACACTTTTCTCTCCCTCCCACAGGGCTATGCCCACAGTCCCACTTTGGGCCACAGCGTGATTGCTTGAGACCTGCAAGGGACGTAGTTAGACCCCATTGCCTCTGTATCCCACTACGTAGGCGAGGTGCTGCTATAGGGACCCTCACAGGAGGTAGTGAGGCAGGCCCTGGATAAGTGATCACCTTCCTGCAGGAAAGGGGTTGGTCCATCAACCCTGACAAGATGCAGAGCCGGAGTCTGAATGTCATATTCATGGGCATACATTGGCATCTGCTCAGCAGGAGATGCCAGATAGGGGTCAAGCACAGTTATCTTGGGTGCTGCTGTCAGCTGTCCCCAGCTCCAAAGAGGAGATGCAGTGCTTTGTGGGGCTCCTAAGGTGTTGGCATCAGCACATCCCCCCCCCCCCACATGACAATAATGCTGCACCCCCTGTACCAAGTCTCCCACCTTCCAATGAGGTCCCGAGCAGTGGACAGTCTTTGAAACCATAAAGTTAGTCCTGATGAAGGGTCTCAGCCCAAGACGTCGACTGTACCCCTTCCTAGAGATGCTGCCTGGCCTGCTGCGTTCACCAGCAACTTTGCTGTGTGAAGCAAGTGGTAGAGCACGCCCTCGCCTTGGCCCCTAGATAAAACAGGGTGCTGTTCAAGCTGCAGGTTTCAGCTACCCCCAGGATGGCTGAACAGAACCTGTGGCAGGTACAGAAGTTCCCTTGGAGTTTTGGACAAAAGCCCCTTCCCAAGGAGGTGATGTGATACACGCCCTTCAAGATGCAGCTGTTAGCCTGCTACAGGCCACAGACCATCAGACCACCTCCGAGTCTGAGTCAGTCGTGCGGCATTCACACCTCCCTGTCAAGAAATGGGTAAAGTCTGACAACGTAACCCACAGAGAGGGCCATTTTCCCAGCCATCGTCCATTGCCAAACAAAGTGGTACATTACAGACTGCGAAGGGTCACGTTCATGAGCAGATCACAATGACCACTATACCCCGATGAGGTTCCCACCATTGACCCCTCACTCATACACTGGAGTGATCCCCATGACGATCTGACTGCTAAACAGGAGCAGCAAGTCTCCAGCCATCGGTGGAGTGGTACACAGTGGTGGAAAGCTACATCAACTCCTGGACCGTGTCTATCAGCATAGTGGCACGGATGCCTCATTGTCATGGGCAGAATGGGAGGTCCATTGGTGACACCTCTGGGGGCACTCCTATTGGGAACACCTCTGGATGGATGTACATCGACGTCCACTCACGTCGATGCCCACACCTCTGAGGGGACCGTACGTAATGCTGCTGTCGACTGAGCAGTGCAAGGAGGAGGAGAAGGGCAGTGTGTGGGTACACTGGAAGTGTGGGCATTTGGGGGCGGAGGGGGTAAGGAGCACGGAATGGGCTGAAGCTTGATGTTTGATGAGGCCAGGGCATCGGCTGCAGGCTGCCCTACCCAGCAGGTTCAGCCCAGGGGAAGGCCAGCGGAACCTGACGACACATCCAAAGGTGCACGGGATTTGGTCAGGTATGGTAAGTAGATGTGGGGCCTCTGCCACCACAGAACAAGAAATGGTATGTGCTCACGATGGTGGACGCATTCTGGGGTGCTGGTGGTGGTGCCGTGTGACTATACTGACCAAGAAAACACTATGAAAGGTTTGCAGCACTTGCCATCAGAGTTCAGAATTCAACATAGATTTATTACTGAAGTACTTCTAGGTCATTATATACAATCCTGAGATTCAGCATGGTCACCACTGTCATCAGCATTCACCGGTTTGTCATTCTGTAACGTGGGGCACCACACACTCACTCCCTCTCGGTTAGTTGCTGAATGGGATCCCCTGGAAGATCCAGTCGGACAAAGGCTCACGTTTTACAGAAGCCAAAGTGCAGGAGTGAGATGCGGAGGCCAGTGGTTTCTGGGTATTCCACATCCCATACTACCCACAGACAGCAGGACTGATTGAACGTATGTATGGGCAGTCGAGACAGCGAATTAAGTTATGGACCCCCCCACTCACACCTTTCAGGCTGCTGCAGTATGTGTTGGACAACCAGAACTTCCGGACAGCTGGCCCAGGACGGTCTGTGATGTCCCAGCACTTGGCGGTGTTGGATCCTGCAAAGATGGAAGATGGAGTTAGAGGGGGGAACTGGGGAAGGTGTGGGTGCAGCACCCACAGGGGCCACCAGCGCAGGGGGGAGATTGGGGTGCACAGACCGGTGAATACACGACAGGTGACAATACCAAGGGATAGTCTGTGTAAGTACCCAGTGACTAACCAGGAGGGAGCGAGTTTCTGTCTCCCTACATTACAGAAATGCAAAGTGATTGATGCTGACGGAGGTAGTGATGGTGGTGTCAATGTGAGATCCAGAACACATTCCTACGGATGGCGTATGAGTATGTGAACCACACCAACACTTTGGGTTGGTGGATCTCCACGAGAATGCCAACCCATGCTGCAGAAGGGGTTCTGCTGACACCGAGCCCCTTCAACAAAGATCAACGGGTCTGTTGGAGGAACTTGCCCATCTCCTCTGACTTTGATATTCTGTTTTGGAGGAAGCCCAAAGAGAGTAGTCCATTCCAGCCAATCTCACCCCATCATATGGGAGTGGCCTTAAAAAACTCAGTTACCTCCGGTAGTGTAAGAGCTTTAAGGGCTGGTACTTCCTGGCTTACGATTTATCTAATCCCAAGTTCCCAACTCAGAGAGTAATTTCTCTGCCAACAGGGAAGGGGAAGGAGTGTTGGTCTAGGTGTATGATGACCACAGGTCTGATCCAGTGGGCACAGGTCCTATCCAGTGGGCACAGGTCCGATCAGTCAGTGGGGCACAGGTCCGATCAGTCAGTGGGGCACAGCAAGTTTGAGCAGGACAAGTAATCTTGGACGACTGTGTTGAAGGCAAATGGTGCTACGAAGGTGGGCATTCCTGAATGTTAAATGGTACGTACTGGATATGTAGTCTCTTGTGGCTCACCATAAGATGGTACAGCTTCTGCTGTCCAGTGTACATGGTACCACACCTTAATATCCCAGACGAGGACCCTGCCATGAGGGTCAGTGCAGTAAGAGGCAAATCCCTGAGGCAGCAAAGTCCTGAATGATAACTTTCCCCGCATGGTGCGGCCAGGCTGTCCCGGAGACTGATACACGTGGCCTCTGTAATGGAGGCACTGGCCAAAGAGATGGCTGCATGCTCAAGCATACCCAAGGATGCACTGGCCAGAGTGTCAGTTGAGATGATGCCTGTTTGGAAGGTGGCCTTGCAATATCGAATGGCTTTTGATGACGTGTTCACAGAGAAAGGGAACACCCGTGTTGTGATTGGCCAGCAGTGTGCACCTAATCCCCATCAACTCTGGAACATTACTCACCAGGCTGATCATATCCAGCAGTCAGTAAACGTGATCAGGAAAGTGTGGGGGTGGGGGTGGGGGGAGTAACACCATAAATACTATACCCGGTGGGTGGCCGGGGTGGGGGTCAGGAGGTAGGTGGACTACTGAGTACACTAGTTAACATCTGACAGGCTGATCATTCTGGGTGTCATAGTGTTACATTTTGTGTGCAGTACAGTGGGATGTCTGAGGGGGTTATACTTGCCTGTGGTCTGAACTTCACAGAGTTGCATCTTTCAGGGATTGGAATGTTACCGTAAGTGTTATCGAAAGCTGTTCCCCATGTTAGCTCGGGATTGGCCTGTTTAAGGACCGTTGCAGCCCTTCCACGAGCTGCCATTTGGCACCATCACGCGGGATGATGATGTCACAGCACTGGTAGAGTATAAATCTCGTGTGCTGAAAACACCCAGCATTTGCTTCAGGGCCTTGCTAGCAGATTGGGGCATGACTGGTGCCATGGGAACTGTGGAAGTTTGCTGCAGTGAGAGAGGGCCCGAGTGGACACTTCAGATAAATATTTATAACTGAGTGTTTAGTGTTTGCCTTGTCCTGTAAATAAATAACTAACTTACTTGCTGGGAGTGAGTGTCTTATGTCACCACTCACCAAACCCACGAATTTGATTTCAGACAGATGTACTGCTGGATTTAAGAGATAAGTGGTGGTGTTTATGGACCGAGGAACACGATGAGTCTGTCGGATAAAAAAACAGCAGCATTGTTAGCCATCCTAGTAATTGTCCTGATGAAGGGTTTCGGCCCATAATGTCAACTGTTGACTCATTTCCATAGATGCTGCCTGACCTGCTGCGTTTGTCCAGCATTTTGTGCGTGTTGCTTTGGATTTCCAGCATCTGCAAATTTCCTTGTAATTTATTGGACAAGTGCTAGGTTAAACAAAACAATGTATTCAGGGAAGCCCAGAGTGGTTTTAAATGAGATTGCTGCCCATCTTTCTGGATTATACTTTCAGTTTGCATTACCTGCCACAATGCGCTGTCTACAGCAGTTTGCTCAGCAGGGTCGCTATCTCAGGTGAAATCCACTTTGCCCCAGAGAGATGGTAATGAGTTAAGTATGGCCTGGAGTGCCCTTAAAATCAATTTTCTGGTTTAAAAATCTATTAGCTCCCCTTGTGCAAGCCATTAAATCTGCCTGTCATTCTCCAGGGAGCAAGCTCTGCTGCAATCCTTAAATTCTCTCAAAAGCAGCCTATGCATAAAGTCAACGATAAAGCGGAATATAGCCTAGAACTGTGGTGATGGGGCTTTACACGCATGAAAAGTTTCCACCTAAGCATCTGATTAAGTATTCCAGTGGCTGGTCATTATCACGGTCAACAGTTGGAAAGTGAGCCGTAATACATCGGAGCAACCCATGCGTGACAGTGGGCTGACACAGTGGTGCAGTTAGGAGAGCTGCTCCCTCACAATCACAGCTACCCAGGCTTGATCGGGACCTCCTGCACCTGAGTGGGATTTGTGCAATCAGAATCGGAAATAATTTCATTGGCATTGTGTCATGGAAGGTGTTAACTTTGTGGTAACAGTACAATGAAATACATGGTAATAGGGAGAAAGAGAAAACTGTGAATTATAGTAAGCACAAATATATGACATATAATAAATAGTTAAATTAAATAAGTAGGACAAAAAAGGAAATATTAAAAAAGTAGTGAGGTAGTGTTCATGGGCTCCATGTCCATTCCAAAATCTGATGGAAGAGGGGAAGAAGCTATTCCTGAATCATTGAGTGTGTGTCTTCAGGCTCCAGTACCTCCTCCTTGATAGCAGCAATGAGAAGAGGGAATGTTCTGGGTGGTGAATATCCTTAGAGAGGGTCACCATCCCTCCTTGAAGATGACCTGTGACTACATTTTCCCCGTGGTGACTTGTTCGAATTTCCATTCCAAAGACATGTGGGTTCATAGGTTGGTTGGTCATTGAACATTTTCCCTAATGCATAGGTGAAGGGCAGGATTGAAATGTGGGGAGCATTTGTGGCATAAACTTAGGATTAGTATAGATGGGTATTGGATGGTTAGCACAGGCTTGCAAGGATTTTGAGCAACAAATGATGGCGAGCCAGGGAGGCAGTTCCAGGACATGCATGGTAAGCTACAACTGAAAGTCAAGGAAAGGGAGTGAGAAGCAGGAAACATCCATACTCAAAGGAGCAGAAGGGGTGTCAGGAAACACATCCCTGCAGGAATCACCCAGGATTCCAGGGAAGATGTTGAAGTCAGCCTGCCCGGACCTACAAAGCTGGTAGAACACAACATGACACAGATGAAAGAACTTTTATACTAGTGAGGTACTAGTTCAGTGTTCCACAGCAGATGTAGTGATTAGCAGGAAAAGACTAAAGTTGATAAAAACATATGGTTAGGGAACATAAGTTAGGGAAATATCCTCTGACTGTGTCTTGCTCTTAAATCAAATGAAGCAAAGGTGTGATGTTTTGTTTCAGGTGCTGTCCAAATGCAAGTTGTTGTTGGTGAACAGCAAGGCCCCTGCCTGGCAAGGCTTTCCTTTCCTTGAGCACTGAAGACTGGTAATGGATGATGCTCCTGTACTAAGCTGGTGGACCTGTGGCAGTCTGTGTTAGTTATCCCACTTCCTGGCCCTGCCACTGTCTGAGTGAGTGATGGATGGGGACCGGCTGAAGGAGAAGCACTGGCAGCCAGTGGGATGAGGCCCCAAGGCCTGGCATGTTCTCTCGGCTCTCGTTCGGTCATGATGCCCCAAGGCCCGGCTTGCTCTCTCAGCTCTGGATTGGTGATGCTTCATTTGAGTATTGTGTGCAGCCCAATTCCAGGAAGGATGAGAGGGTGAAGAAGAGGTTCATCAGCTTGCGGCTTCGATTAGAGGGTATTAGCTGTAGTTAGAGGCTACACAAACTTGGGTTATTTACTCAGGAGTATTAGAGGCCGAGTGAAGACTTGACAGAAATATGTAAAATTATGAGGGGCATAAATAGGATAGATATCCTAGGGTGGAAGTGTCAAATACCAGAGTGCATAGTTTTACGATGACAGGTGGAAAACCTAAAGGAGATAAATGGGCACATTTTCTACACAATAACTGGTGGGCACCTGGAACAAGCTGCCAGGGGTAATGGTGGAAGCAGATATGATAGCAATGGTCAAGAGGCTTTTAGAAAGACACATGAATGTGCTGAGAAGTGAACAGATAGTGATCATGTACAGGCAGAAAGGATTTGTTTAATTTGGTATCTTTTATAGCATAGATATTGCGGGCCGAAAGGCCTGTTCCTTCCTGCACGGTACTGTTCTGGATTCTGTTTCAAGTGAACATAAAAGGTGTTGTTTTAAGCAAGTCCGAAGCTTGTCCTTCGGGTTGCCTTTAAATTTTTCCCTGTGCCCTCTAGTTTTAGACTCCACGACCCTGAGAAAAAGGTGTGATTTCATAAACCTCAGTGCCCTTTGCTCCAGGGGAAACAGCCCCAGCCTATCTGCTCTCTTCTTAGAATCCAATCCTTCCAGCTGCAGTAATTGTGAATCTGTTCTGCATTTCCTCTAGTTTAACCAAGTCTTTCAGTGGAGCATCACCTTCAATCTTTGTGAGCTGGAACTGGAGATGAATCCATAACTCTCTGAGACAATGGTGGTCTCCACTGAGAAACGGCAGGTGCAGTGGAACAAGTAGTGTCAACAAAACAGAAGAAGACTGCAGATGCAGCAAATCCAAAATACACAGCAGGTTAGGCAGCATTGATGGAGAGAGATACAGTCAATACTCCAGCATGACAGCTCTGCAGCACTATTGATTATTTATGAATAACATACACTCCATAATGAATGCGACCCTTGGCTTGTATTGTATGTACATTGAGAAATCATGGAGCATAGAACAAAGACCGCAAACTCTACGGCAAAGTACAGGCCCTTGGGTCCACGATGTTGCACTGACCTTTTAACACACTCTAATATCAAGCTAACCCTTCCCTCACACATAACTCTCCATTTTTCTTTCATCCTATCTAAGAGTTTCTTAAGTGTCCCTAATATATCTGCCGAATAGTACCATGCACCCACCACTGTGTGAAAAAACCTACCTCTGTCCCCTATACTCCCCTCCAATCAATTTAAAAGTATGCCCTCTCACATTAGCCATTTCTACCTGGGGAAAAGGGTGCTGACTGTCCACTCTACATATCCAAATCATGTAGACCAAGATATAGAGGGTAGAGTAAAAGTAAGGCAATAATACTTTTGGTCGAAGGCATGTTGCTGTACCTGCCACCATTATCGAGCCGCGTGGTTCTTTAATGATGTGATTATGAGTAGGAAGGAGAACACAAAGAGACCTCAGGTGAGTGAATAGTCCCAGAGATGGCAGGCAAAACATAATATGGAAAATGTAATGTTATTGACTACAGTGTGTGAAACAGAGAAGCAGCATGTTTTTTAAAATGTGAAAGATTAAATTGTGTTCATGTTCAAAAAGATCGGGACATCCCACATGGAATGCTGCACAAGGGATCACAAGGGATCGAAGTCAAATTGGATCCAGGGTTGCCTTGGTAATAGGCGACAGGGGCTGACAGAAGCCTGTGACCAGTGGCTTACAATCTGTTGTGTACATTAGCAATCTGGATGAAAATGTAGGAGGTATGATTTAGCAGTTTGCAGATGACATGAAAATTATGGTGGTGTTGATATTGAGTGAGGTGGTCAAGCTACAAAATTGATCAGCTGGTAAATTAGGCAGATCAATGTCAGATGTAATTTAAACATGTTAGCTGTGAGGTGTATCTAATAAAGACGAAACACACACGGCGATAAGTGGATGGAATGGAGATGGTGGGGAATATGAATGAGCAGGAGCTAGTGCGGATTGGGAATGGGAATGGGAGAAAGTGTGGATTTGGAATTGGAAAATAGAGTGAGGATTGGGAATGGGAAAGGATTGTAAAGATCGAGGATGTGTTCTCTGAATGTGGTTTTGTGTGCTACTGAAGTGTTCATCAGGATAGAAATATTCCTGCCTACTGGTTCTGAAACACAGAAGCTGTAGTTATAACTTCATAGGATGATCAGAGCTTTAATTCCATCAGCATGTTGTCATTGCATCTGTCAGACCCAGGCCACCACAATCACACTGAAGGAATCTCCCAATAGGAGGTCATGATGCAGACAAGTAGCGTTCACTGTTTATACCTGCCAACCCACCTCTTTCACTTTTCTTTCAGTGCAATATTTCATGGGCAGTTATTGACAGGACAGGGGATTACAAATCCCAGCATGTGTTTCCACCTCAGCAGAGCAGCTCAGAAATTTAACTATTTCTCTCAGAGAATACTTACTAATTTTCAGATCTTTCTCTCAAAATTTTGCATATAAAATAACCCCTTTGCCACCTGCCTTCCATGAGACTTTATTAACTAAATTAATTCAGCATGGGTTTGGGCTGCAGCCAACTGCTATCTTCTGCATCAATATTCATTACTGATTGAGGTCAGTACTGTATCTTATGCAAATACTAAATGTTCAGAAAGTTTCAAAGAACATTGAGTGCTCCAAGGAGCCCCAGAACATAGGTTAATTAAGCAAAGTCAGCATGGATTTCAGAAAGTCAAATCCCACAGAAATCTCCTCCTCTGAGATCCTGCTAGAATGAGCAGGGACTGAGATGAACAGGGGGGATGATTTTTCATCCCCAAAGAGTGTTGATATCTGGACAACACTACAAGAGGAGGTGGCAGAATCATATACCATCTCTAGGTTTAGCAGACATTTTGACAGACACTCAAATATACACGGTGCAGAAGGACAGGGACCAAAAGGATGAGTTAGTGAGTTGGATTGACATGGGAAGACAGAGAGTGGTGGTAGACGGTTGCCTCTCTGATTGGAGACCTGAGACTTGGTGCTGTGCCACAAGGATTAGTGCTGGGTCTATTGTTGTTTGTCATCTGTCTCAGTGATTGGGATGGTAATAGACAATAGGTGCAGAAGTAGACCATTCGGCCCTTCGAGCCTGCACTGCCATTCTGAGATCATGGCTGATTATCTACTATCAATACCCGGTTCCTGCCTTGTCCCCATAACCCTTGATTCCCCTATCCATAAGATACCTATCTAGCTCCTTCTTGAAAACATCCAGAGAATTGGCCTCCACTGCCTTCTGAGGCAGCGTGTTCCACACCTCCACAACTCTCTGGGAGAAGTTGTTCCTCCTCAACTCTGTCCTAAATGACCTACCCCTTATTCTTAAACCATGCCCTCTGGTACTGGACTCTCCCAGCATCTGGAACATATTTCCTGCCTCTATCTTGTCTTATAATAATCTTATATGTCTCAATCAGATCCCCCCTCAATCTCCTTAATTCCAGCGTGTACAAGCCCAGTCTCCGGACATCCCAGGAATTAACCTAGTGAACCTACGCTGCACCTCCTCCACAGCCAGGATGTCCTTCCTTAACCCTGGAGACCAAAACTGCACACAGTACTCCAGGTATGGTCTCACCAGGGCCCTGTACAAATGCAAAAGGATTTCCTTGCTCTTGTACTCAATTCCCGTTGTAATAAAGGCCAACATTCCATTAGCCTTCTTCACTGCCTGCTGCACTTGCTCATTCACCTTCAGAGACTGATGAACAAGTACTCCTAGATCTCTTTGTATTTCTCCCTTACCTAACTCCACACCGTTCAGATAATAATCTGCCTTCCTGTTCTTGCTCCCAAAGTGAATAACCTCACATTTATTCACATTAAGTGCCATCTACCAAGTTTCTGCCCACACACCCAGCCTATCCAAGTCACCTTGAATTCTCCTAACATCCTCATCACATGCCACACTGCCACCCAGCTTAGTATCATCAGCAAACTTGCTGATGTTATTCACAATGCCTTCCTCTAAATCATTGACGTAAATTGTAAACAGCTGTGGTCCCAATACCGAGCCCTGTGGCACCCCACTAGTCACCACCTGCCATTCCAACAAACACCCATTCACTGCTACCCTTTGCTTTCTATCTGCCAACCAGTTTTCTATCCATGTCAATATCTTCCCCCCAATGCCATGAGCTCTGATTTTACCCACCAATCTCCTATGTAGTACCTTATCAAATGCCTTCTGAAAGTCAAGGTACACCACATCCACTGGATCTCCCGTGTCTATCTTCCTGGTTACATCCTCGAAAAACTCCAATAGATTAGTCAAGCATGATTTGCCCTTGGCTCCACGCTGGCTCGGCCCAATCCTATCACTGCTATCAAGATATGCCGCTATTTCATCTTTAATAATGGACTCTAGCATCTTCCCCACTACTGATGTTAACTGGATCAGCAAATTTGCTGATGACACCAAGGAGGAGGAGCTTAGGAGACAATGGCGCCGAATGGCAACCCCTTTGCTTGCATCTTCGGAAACAGCTCTCTTTCGATCTTTGATATCTCTATTTTTCCCTTTTGTGGTTCTTTTGAAGACCCCGACGTGGAGTTACCCGCTGACTACGGTTCTTTGTGGGAATGGGACCTGCTCTTAGGGTTTCACAACTGGACATTATTCAGCATGCGAAGGACACAGCCTAAGAGCTTCAATTGCCTTCAGAGGTTCAAGATTTCATGGCTCTGGAGATGGGGGGGGAATCGAAGGCCAGTGTCCGGGCAGGAGATCGGTGTGTCATGGGAATGGGAAGATCTAAGGCTATGTGCCCAGAAACTCGAGATCTTTGGGCACAGAGCTCGTAAAAAACAATGCAACAGACTTTTAACATCGTAAACCAGTAAGTTGTTATGTCTCCCCCTCGCTGTGAAAGGGAGACATTTCTTTCTCCCTTATTAGGGGGAGAGAGAGAAAGAGAGAGACCCTTTGGTATGTCTGTGGTACTTCCTGATTGGGAGACCTCAGTCAGTCCAGATTGGAAACAGCATCTCCAACACCATCACACTGAGCACGGGGGCCCCCCAGGGCTGTGTGCTCAGTCCACTGCTGTTCACTCTGCTGACCCAGGACTGTGCTGCAACACACAGCTCAAACCACATCATCAAGTTCGCCGATGACATGACCGTGGTGAGTCTCATCAGCAAGAGTGATGAGTCAGCATACAGAGAGGAGGTGCAGAGCCAACAACCTGTCTCCGAATGTGAACAAAAGAGATGGTTGTTGACTTCAGGAGGACATGGGGTGACCACCCTCCACTGAACATCAACGATTCCTCCATAGAGATCGTTAAGAGCACCAAATTTCTTGGTGTTCACCTGGCAGAGAATCTCACCTGGTCCCTCAACACCAGCTCCATAGCAAAGAAAGCCCAACAGCATCTCTACTTTATGCGAAGGCTGAGAAAAGTCCATCTCCCACCCCCACATCCTCACCACATTCTACAGAGGTTGTATTGAGAGCATCCTGAGCAGCTGCATCACTGCCTGGTTCAGAAATTGCACCATCTCGGATCGCAAGACCCTGCAGCGGATAGTGAGGTCAGCTGAGAAGATCATCGGGGTCTCTCTTCCCGCCACTACAGACATTTATACCACACGCTGCATCCTTAAAGCAAACAGCATTATGAAGGACCCCACACACCCCTCATACAAACTCTTCTCCCTCCTGCCATCTGGCAAAAGGCACCAAAGTATTTGGGCTCTCACGACCAGACTATGTAACAGTTTCTTCCCCCAAGTCATCAGACTCCTCAATACCCAGAGCCTGGACTGACACCAACCTACTGCCCTCTACTGTGCCTATTGTCTTGTTTATTATTTATTGTAATGCCTGCACTGTTTTGTGCACTTTATGCAGTCCTGGGTAGGTCTGTAGTCTAGTGTAGTTTTTGTGTTGTTTTTACGTAGTTCAATATAGTTTTTGTATTGTTTCATGTAGCACCATGGTCCTGAAAAATGTTGTCTCATTTGTACTGTGTACTGTACCAGCAATTATGGTCGAAATGACAATAAAAAGTGACTTAACTTGACTTGACTTGAAATACCGGGTGAACAAGTAGTCTTTGAAGTAACTGCAAGTCTGTGTCTTTGCTGTTGCTTTGCTCATGCTCGAGTGCTCGGTGGTAGGTGCGATGTTTCTTTTGCCAGTGGGGGAAGGGGAGATCATTGTTTGCTGCCGCTTACGCAGGGGAGGGAGGGGAGATGGAAGGGTCTTTGGGGTTCTAACATTTAATTGACATTAATTCTTTGGGGGCACTCCTCTGTTTTTGTGGATGGTTGTGAAGAAAAAGCATTTCAGGATGTATATTGTATACACTTCACTGACAGTAAATGTACCTTTGAAGATTGCGGGGTGCAGTGGATAGCAAGATAGGCTATCAAAGCTTGCAGCTGGATTTGGACCAGCTGGAAAAAATGGGATGAAAAATGGCGAATAGAATTTGATGCAGACAAGTGTGGGGTGCTGCACTTTGGGAGGACCAACCAGGGTAGATCTTACACAGCGATCAGGGCACTTAGGAGTGTGGTAGAACAGAGGGACCTGGGAATACAGATCCATAATTCCTAGAAAGTGGCATCGCAGGTAGATAGGGTTGTAATGAGAACTTTTGGCACATTTAGCCTTCATAAACCAATCGAGTACAGGAGTTGGGATATTATGTTGAGGCTGTATAAGACATTGGTGAGGCCTAATTTGGAGTGTTGTATGCAGTTCCAGTCTCCTACCTACAAGAAGAATATCAATAAGGTTGAAAGGATACAGAGAAGTGTAGAAGGAGTTGCCAGGACTTTAGGGCCTGTGTTGTAGGGAAAGGCTGAATAGGTTAGGATTTTATTCGCTAGGCAGTATGAGAATGAGAACAGAATGGATAGAGGTATACAATATTTTGAGGCATATACACAGGGTAAATGCAAGCAGACCGTTCCCACTGAGGTTGGGTGAGACTAGAACTAGAGGTCATGGGATAAGGGTGAAAGGTGAAATGTTTAAGGTGAACATGAGAAGGAACTTCTTTAGTGGGGGGGGGGTGAGAGTGTGGAATGAGCTGCCAGAATTGGGAGACATGGGTTCAATTCCAACATTTAGGAGAAGTTTGAATAAATACATGGATGAGAGAGGTGTGGAAAGCTAATGGGACTAGCCAGACTCATAGTTCAGTTAAGCTGGATGGCTGAAGTGCCTGTTTTTATGCTCTAGTGCTCCATGACTCTAATGCAGGCAAATGTGTTGGACAAAAGGGTTGGCATGCAATTGATGGGCTGAAGGGCCTTTCTGTTCTGTACATGTCTAAGATTCCATGAACAGTGGAAGATTGCCCTTGGATACCCTGTTGCTAGCTCACCATTTTCTATCCTCTTCCCTGTTAGCCTCACCTGTGAGACTGCAAAATGCACCACAAGCATTTGACCGCACATACTGACATCATCTCGAGAGTCTCTCACCTCTACCATCAGCAAGGAGAAATGCAGTAACCACATGGCAACACTGTCATCTGCAGCTTCCCCTCTATGTTGATCACCAACCTAACATGGAATACTATTGCATTGTTGCTGGATCTAAATCCTGCAACCCCTTAACTGAAGACATTGGACTAAGTACTCATGTGCCTCAGCAGAAATTAGAGTCCTAGTCAATTAATGCAATTCAAAACCTACCCGTTAATGAAATACATAAAGTTATAGAGTCATACAGCATAGAAACAGGCCCCTCAGCCCGCTTGCCCAAACCAGCTGTGTTGTTCAGTGAACTGGTCCCACAACCTGCATCTGGAAGTTATAAAGCCAATCTCAGTAAAATTGTAAGCACCATGTTCTGCATCCTGTTTTCCTTTACTAACTCAGTGTAATTACTTATGGCATGTTCTTGAGGGGCTGGACTTAGAGAAATGTGTCAAATGCAGGAATCTCAGACTAGCTTGGTGGGCACCGTGTTCTGTTCTCTTCGTCTGGATGGCATGCTCAACAAAAGCTTTGTTGCTTAAATCTTGGTACACGTGACAATCATAAATCAAAGCCAATAACATTTCTCAAGCTGCCACCAGATTAGTGAAAAACTGATTGAGTTCAGCAAGACCCCTTAGGCAAGGAATTCTGCTATTCTTACGCGGTGAATCCTAAACCACACCAACGTGCATATCTTACTCAGCAAACCCATCCATTGTACCAAATAATAGGCACTGTAGAGTACTTCACAGTAACCCCCACAGTTCATCTCCAGCTCCTTTAGGGGGAAGCAAGTTCAAGTTGCAGTTTAATGTCATAAATATCCAGCCAAACAAAACAACATTACTCCGGAGCCAAGCAGTGAAACACAAACAGTCACGCACAGCACAGGCACATACAGCACATAGGAAGTAGCAAGCACATATAAGGTAACATTAAAAATACATTCATACAAGAAAAAATATAGTCCAGGAATCTGAGTCCATGAAAAGTGTCCAGGCAAATACAACATGGCTTGTCTCCTGCCAAGCAAACACTAGGGGGCAGCACCGACTCCAGCTTGAACACCATGTCATACTGCCTCCGGTGAAGCACACGGACTCCAATGCCTCTCTCCTTGGCAGCTATAAACAGGCGACAGGGATTCTCTCAACAATACCCAGATCCTGTTTTTTTTGACAGAATTTAATGGTAATGATGAAATCTCACATTGGACCTTCTGAGGTGTTGCATTTAAGGAGAAATGAATCCAGCACTTTGATGTGGATTAGGGTGTGAAGATGTGGGCTGTATTTGCGATAATATGAAGAATACCTTTTGTGTGACTGTATGATTCACTGACGGAGGGTGTTAGTTCTGTTGCTAGCATGTGAATCTGTCAGTTCTCACAGGCTTCACAAGAATGCTTGAAAGAATTTATAGATGTATTAGAAGACATTTCAAGATTAATTCATACTTTGTTTCTATCAAGCTGCCTCACATTGTTTGATGAGTAACTAAATAGACCCTCCCAATACAGACTCAAATAATATGTATTGGAACAAGCCGGATTACATAAAACCCTCCTGACTTGGATATATTTCAACTCCCATCTCACCCAACAGACATGACCCACAATGGCACCTGATTAAGCTATGCTTCCGTTTTAAAATCTCTGTGCTGTTGGCAAATCCTTACGAGATAGGTTCCTCTCTGAAGCTCTCCTCCAGTCTTAGAACTTTCCAAGGTTTCCCCTAGAGCAGGGGTTCCCAACCTTTTTTTATGCCATGGACCAATACCATTAAACAAGGGGTCCATAGATCCCTGGTTAGGAACCCTTTTGCCCCAGAGCATAGCTGAATTTACTCCATCTCTGCACCCTGCTTCACTGAACCTTTTCACCTCCTTCCCTCTCCTTCCTGTTAGACATTCCTTAGAATCAAACTTTTAGCTATCCATCTCAATAGGTCCTCCTACATTCAGTTTTTGTTTTGGAACCCTTCAGGGAAGTGCCAGGGATGTTCTATAATGCTACGGAAAGGGAAATAATGTTGCTCTCTAAGAATGGGCCATTGAGTCATTCTGCAAACTATGTGCCTGTCCAATTGTCTTTTAAAAGTTGTTATTGGACCTGCCTCAACCACTTTGTCATAACGGGGGCAGTGGGAACAGGCCCAAATGCAAGACACAGACACTGAAGTACTAGGAACAGGACTAGATTTGTCAAGAAAGCAAGGAAAGTGGGGAAGAAATGACGCTGGACAAGACACAGGCTCTGGACAAGGCTAGGATACAGGGCCTGGACTAGGGCTAGACTAGGAAAACCGGACCTGGATGAGGAACAAGGAACTTGGAACCTGGACAAGGACTCCGAGCCAGAGTCTGGACAGGGACCCGGAACCTGGGTCTTGACTTGGGCTCAGACGCCGAATCCAAGCGAGGACAAGACATGGCTACAGGATGAGGAGTGGCAACAGGACTGGACGTGAGATCCCGGGACAGGAATAGGGAACCCCAGCACAGGACAAGGGAACCCCAGCACTGAGCTGGGCGAGGCACATGGACAGGACGAGAACACAAAGCCTTGACTTGGTCTTGAGAGGACAGGAACGCAGAGCTTTGGTCGAGAGAGAACAGGAACATGGAACACAGAGCCGGAACCCCTCCTTGGGAACAGGATGTAGGGCCCGGACTCATACACATGTAAGGGGTTGCTCCTTTTATGTTACTGCGAAGGCTAACAAAATGGCTTCTTTGTTACTTTATAATTAAAATGGCTTTTCTGTAATAATAACTGTGACGTAAGGAGTTCTCTCTCTCTCTCTCTCTCTCTGCTTGTTTGGGTTATACTTGTAACGTTCAGTTATATTGGCTCGTGTATGTCTAGGGGAAATCCCACCCAGCACCCGCCTCAAAATTCCCCACAGGGTCGGTTGCCGCCCGAATCAAGCCCAAACATCAATCATCAGCCAGCACACCCAGTAAATTTTAACAAGTACACTTTATAGATATTACTAATTCTATGATGTGATTGAGGGGGGATCTGATTGAAACGTATAAAATCCTAAAGGGATTGGACAGGCTAGATGCAGGAAGATTGTTCCAGATGTTGGGGAAGTCCAGAACGAGGGGTCACAGTTTGAGGATAAAGGGGAAGTCTTTTAGGACCGAGATGAGGAAAAACTTCTTCACACAGAGAGTGGTGAATCTGTGGAATTCTCTGCCACAGGAAACAGTTGAGGCCGGTTCATTGGCTATATTTAAGAGGGAGTTAGATATGGCCCTTGTGGCTACGGGGGTCAGGGGGTATGGAGGGAAGGCTGGTGCAGGGTCCTGAGTTGGATGATCAGCCATGATCATAATAAATGGCGGTGCAGGCTCGAAGGGCCGAATGGCCTACTCCTGCACCTATTTTCTATGTTTCTATGTTTCTATGACATTAATATTAATTCGATACAGAAAGGGAAGTAATGAAAAAAAGGCGCCAACACTTATCAAAGTCCAAGTTCTTCGCGCGCAACCATTGGAGCTCAATTGATTCCGGACGACCACCCGAATCCCGTCGACTCACGGCTCGGGACCACCCGAAGTGATCGACTGGAGCCTTTCCGCACGTCCACCGTCCTCCCCGTCTCTCCTCCGACTCCCCGTCTCTCCACTGTCCTCCCCGTCTCTCCTCCGACTCCCCATCTCTCCACTGTCCTCCTCGTCTCTCCTCCGACCCCCCATCTCTCCTCTGACTCCCCGTCTCTCCTCCGACTCCCCGTCTCTCCTCCAACTCCCCCTCTCTCCTCCGTCCTCCCCGTCTCTCCTCCGACTTCCCCCAAAAACCCCCACACGTCCGCCGTCCTCCCCATCTCTCCTCCGACTCCCCACCAAAAACCCTGTTCCCAGTCATATGATACAGCATTATCATCCGAAAACAAAATGATACATGACCACCCATTGGTTAATAGCACCCTGCTATCTCTAATAACCCAAGCAACTGTCTAGTTAGAGACTTTCTCAGCGTTCCCCAGTATAACATAACAAAGAAGCCATCTTAAATTTAACAAAAAAGAAAGACCCTGTACATACTATTGATAAGAGAAGGAACAAACCAATTAGGATAGATGTTATTCTTTCTTGTGTGTCTGTAAGCTATTGTGTTTCACGGGGCTTTGGCGCAGAAGGCGTGATGGGGACAGAGAGAGGAGACGCGAAGCTGTGACCCTGGGTGGTGGGACCAACCCTGAGCGGGAGTCCGAGGCCCAGGGTCTTTGGCGAGAAGAGGATACGAAGTCAGACTCAAGTGGAGCGACTGGTCCACCACCATGGCTGGCCCCAGGCGTCGGGTTGTGGTGGTCAGAAGGGATCGAATGGTGGGAAGAAGCCTCTGTTACTAGAGCTCCAACTGTTGTGCACAAAGTGGTTGAACTTTGATAAGTTTGGCGCTTTTTACTTTCCTCTTATATTTTATCTCTATTAATTACATAGTTGCAGTAAGATCTATAAATTGTAATCATTTAATTGCATATGGTGTTTTGTCTGTTATTTGGGCGGGGTGGGGTACATCACACGGCATCCACACAAACTTGATTACCCAGTTTGGTGGGGCCGAAGGCTGCTCCCCCTAGACAACAGCGAGTTGAGCGAGCCTGAGGCTTACCAGGGGGCTACATTTGGGGGATTCGTCCGAGGATTGGATTCAGTGGTGTGCTGTGTGATTGCCTGGTTTAAATCAGTGCTGCTGTGTCTCTGTGGATTGCGGTTAGTAATGTGTGTCTCTGTGGGATTGCTGGTTATTACTGCATGCGTGTTGGGTGGGGTGGCTGTTGGTACCCCAGAGGTTTTTGTTCGAATTCAGACTAGGGCTGACGAGTTGACGGTGGGACTGCCCCAGGTGAGGCGGGACCATGGGCTGTCCATACTGTTAGGAGAGAGAGGAAAGAGTGGTCTGATTCGGAAATAGTGTCTGCAAATAAATGTTCCAGCTATTGCAGGCTCCACCTGGCTTTTGGAATATTGTCCACCTCTAAAGGGGTGGAGGCGTACGAGACATGGGCAGAGCGGACCTCTCAGTTGTTAGATGAGTGGCAGTGCTCGGTTGAGGGAGAGCAACAGGGATTGGTTGAAAGTTTGAGTAGGCGGGCTATTGACTGTGTTAGAACTGTCAGGTTCAATTACCCCGTAGTGACAGCTGCCAGTTATCTGAAAGCAGGGGAAAATGCGTCTGGTTCGACTGGAAGCAAAAGGCAGTGCCTGAGGGGCTTTCCATACCTGTGTCAGGAGATTGGGGAAAAGCTTTCAGTGTATCTTCTCTGGCTAGGAGGGCAGCTAAATTGCTTGCAGTGCCAGGGGGATCCTTTCAGGGGATCAGCCCCTCCCTCAGTTGTTCAGCTGATCAGAGAGGTGTTGGGAAAATTAGTGGAGGCCCAGTGAGGGAACAGCTTGGGGTCTCTGGGGGTGCACGTTCCCAGCAATGTACCAAGGAACTTCTGAAAGGAAAAGACCCTATTCCTGAAGGCTTAGAGGGACCACGCCCCCGTGTGTCGTTACAGATAGATGGAAGCTATGCTAAAGCCATCCTTGACACCGGGGCGCAGGTCAAGTTGTTGTACAGTTCGTTTTACAACCGGTGTCTGAAGCATTTACCCTTGACAACATTAAGGGCAACTGGAGATTTGGGGTACCAGTGCCAGTGATTATCCAGAAGACGATGATTGGTCAGTGAAACTGAAGTTCATGGGGGCATATCTGTGCACCCAGTGTTTCGAGCTGCTTGTGAGGACGTGTGTAGCTGCCTTGGGCCAGTACCGAATTAAACGACAGCTGATGTGGTACAGCCTGGGGGAAGTATCTGAGGGTGAGACCCTCTTAGTAGACGCTCCGAAATACCATGAGGGAGGGGAGTTGACCGCTGAAGACACCTCGGTGAGAGAGAGGTCATGGCGACTGGACCCTGTAGCCGTGGAAGACGTAGGCAGCGTGTGTGTGGATTATAGGACTCTGAACAGGCGCACTGTCATTGACCAGAACATGGTCCTGAGGGCTGAAGACGTGATGGTCTGTCTGAATGGTGTGACGTGGTTTAATGTGCTGGATCTGAGGAGTGGATGTTGCCAGATCCCGATGATGAGGCCGACAAGGAGAAGATGGCTGTTATAGGTCCCTTAGGATTCTTCCGGTCCGAAAAGATGCCACAGGGCATATCCGGAGCCCCTGCAACCTTCCCGCGGGGCATAGGGAAGACCAAGGGGGATGTGGAAGTGTTTGGAGTTTTGGCGTATGTGGATGATCGCCTAGGGTTTGGATTTGCCTTGGGGGACTATGATGTGAGGTGAGTGCCGGAGCCCGGGACAACCATTGAAGAGTTGGAGTTCTTGCTCATCAAAGTGGAGATGGGGAAACGGAATTTCGAGCCAAAACTGCGGTCATGTACTGATAAATTAATCCAGAGAGACGAAACAATGACCAGCCTTCGAAAGAATCAGCAGAAACTCAAGACATCGATCCAGAACAGATTGGAAGAAGCTGGTGGTGTAATTGCGTCCCAGATGGAGATGGACTCAAAGCGTGGGTCAGAACTGCTGAGACTGGGGCGAGAGTTGGAGGAGTCAGAGAAGAAGCTGACGTCTCGACTGCAGGAGGCTGAAGAGGCTGCAGAGGCAGCCCAGGCTAACTGCTTCAGTTTGGAGAAAATCAAACAGCAGCTACCAATCGAGGAAATGAGGAAGAATACGGATTCGAAGGATGACGTGCTGGATGTGTGGTACATGCTGCCTTTCGTTAACTTCCCCTTGATTGAGGAAGAGACTTTTGGCCCTTCCACCACTGAGTCAGGTGTAATGGCGAGGGCTAGCCGTGGGCAGCCTGGGTTACAGCAGGACCCTGAAGGAAAAGAAGCGGGGCCCTGGACACGGGACAGGGGGCTCCAAGTTGCAGTGGGGGCATGAGTGAGAGATTGAGAGGGGAGTTGGCAAGCAGACCCAAGTTATCCCCAGTAGTGTCCAAGCCTGAAGGGTTTAGGTGAGGGGGTATGGAGGTCTCGGAGGATTAGGAAGCTCCCAGATAAGATGGCCTATGTAGCATCTGTGGAGCAGGGTGTAAGGTCCACTGTTTGGGGAGCAATGTGACTGTTTATACCTGGATTGGGTTTTTGTGTCTGCAGGAATGGTTGGTGAGTTATTTAGAAGTCATGAGGACATGACTTTATCTGGAGGGGGGAGAGTGTAAGGGGTTTCTTCTTTTATGTTACTGCAAAGTCTAACAAAATGGCTTCTTTGTTATGTTATATTTAAATGGCTTTTCTGTAATAATAACTGCGATGTAAGGAGTTTTCCCTCTCTCTCTCTCTCCTTGTTTGGATTATATTATTGATAAGAAAAGGAACGAACCAATTGGGATAGATGTTATTCTTTCTTGTGTGGCTGTAAGCTATTGTGTTTCGTGGGCTTTGGCACAGAAGGCACGATGGGAACAGAGAGAGGAGATGTGATGCTGTGACCCTGGGCAGCGGGACCGACCCTGAGCGGGAGTCCGAGGCCCAGGGTCTTCAGCGAGGAGAGGAGATGAAGACAGACTCGTGTGGAGTGTCAGATCAATCACCGTGGTTGGTCCTAGGCGGCGGTTTGAGGGGGTCGGAGAGGATCGAATGGTGGAAAGAAGACTCCGTTACTTGAGCTCCAACTGTTGTGCATGAAGTGGTTGAACTTTGATAAGTTTGCCACCTTTTATATTTTATCTCTATTAATTACATAGATCCAGCAAGATCTATAAAGCGTGGACACAGAGACAGTTCCCAACTCAAGGTAGCAGCAAACGGCCAGACCTACCTAGCGAAGGTGAGGACACAAAGAGACAGTTCCAAACAACAAAAGACAGTTCCTTATCTAGACACAGCAAGGCTCTGGTCTTGCTCCAGTGGTGGAACTTGACGGCGATACAGGTGAGGACACAGGTGAAAGTAGCAGGCAAGACTTCAGGCAAAAGTAGCAGGCAAGGCTTCAGGCAAAGGTAGCAGGGGAGGCTTCAGGCAAAGGTAGCAGGGGAGGCTTCAGAAGGAAGAGGAAGGGAAGGGAACAGTCCAGCAACTGAAGCTGAACCCAGGAGCTATTTATGTAGCCAGCCCAAAATGAGAATCATGTGCTTCAATTTAGGCACCCAACAGAACAAGGGAAAATCAAAAAACCTGGAATAAGGATCAATGGACCAGTCTGTGAACCAGAATGCGGACTTCACGGACCGGACCATGACACACTTCCTCTGGCATTACATACAAGATCACATGCTGTTTGTGTGATTTCGGGGTTTTTTTGCATGTCAGCGTTTGATGTTTTTCTTTGATTGGGTCCCATGTTTTTCTTTGTATCATGGTTGTCTGTGGTAAGACAAATCTCATGGTTGTATACTGCGGACATACCTTGATAATAAATGCACTTCGAACTTTTAACTTCATGTGCAAATCCTATCCTTTTGAAGATGTTACACCTTGCACTTATCTGAATTAAACCTAGGGCTAATTTAATACTTGATTTTTAATCCCAACGTAGTAACTAGGAAATTAAATACAGTTAATTAACAAAACTGGAATTTAAACATTAACATGTGGCACTGAAACTAAAAACCAAACTGGTGATATTCTCTAGGGAAGAGAATCCGCCACCTGTACGTGGTCTGACCTGCATGAGACCCCCGACCAATCATAAATTCGATTTTCACTCTCCCCCAGTTTAAGGCAGTTAGCACTGGAAAAGAGATCTGGCCTTTCTCTCTTGCTTGAATGAATACATAGAAGATGGCAGAGCTACCTATTACAGTGGAGAGACAGTATGCAGCATTAAATCCTTGGGTGCACAGAGACAATGAAGCTACTGGTTTGGCCCTCTGGGGTCACCACAATCAGATCATTCTTCTGTGAACTAATTATTGAGAAGCGTGCCATGGGCACTTGATGCTCTTTTTCTTTGGTTGCATCTGCTGACATTACTGGCACCACCAGTACCTACTTCACTCCACTTTAAGTATACACAATGGCTTGGCTTCCACAGCCATCCACGGCAATGAATTCCACTGATTCACCACACTCTGGAGGAAGATACTCCCCCTCATCTCTGTTCTAAATGGACATCCTTATGTCTGAGGCTGTACCCCCTGGTCCTGGACTCCCCCATGAATGGGAACATACTCTCCATGTCTACTCTGTCTAGGCCTTTCAATATTCAGTAAGTTTCAATGAGATTTCCCCCCCCCCACCCAACCTCATTCTTCCAGTGAATACAGACCCAGAGCCAAAAAACTCCTCATTTTCTGCACCCAAGTTTTATGAACCCTAATTTTCTGCCTTCTTTTGACCTTAACATCATCCTTCCTATAACTGGGTGACCGGAAATGCACACAACAGTCCAAGCAGGGCCTCACCAATGCTTTGTTTAGATGCAACTTGTGTAATAATGGGGACGCTGGGAGCAGACCTAAATGCAAGACAAAGACACTGAAGTACTAGGAACAGGACTAGGACTAGAGTTTGGGACATGATTGGATGCAGACTACGAGCTGGGACAAGAAAACAGACTTGGGCTAGGACTTTGTCTAGGAGAGCAGGACTAGGACAAGGAACTGGGAACTGGGAGCCTGGGCTTGGGCTCTGAGCCAGAGACTGGACAGGGACTCAGAACCTGGGTCTTGACTCGGGCTCGGACCCCGGATCTAGGCGAAGACATGACGTGGCTACAGGACTGGACATGGCTTGGGTTCTTCGAGGCTTGGGTATGGATTCTGAGCCAGAGACTGGGCAAGCACCCAGAACCTGTGTCTTGACTCAGGCTCGGACTCCAGAACTAGGCGAGGACATGACGTGGTTACTGGACTGGATGAGGCTTGGATTCTTCGAGGCTTTCCTGGGCAGGACGAGGTACTCCTGGGCTGGGCGAGGCACAAGGACAGGATGAGACCCCAAAGCCTTGACTTGATCTTTGGAGAATAGGAACACAGAGCCTTGGTCTTGGTAAAACAGGAACATGGAGCCTTGGTCTTGGGAGAACAGGAACATGGAACACAGAGCTTGGACCCCTCCTTGGGAACAGAACATAGGGCCAGGACTCATACACAGAATACTGAGAGACAGATCTCCACGCAAGGTAGCGGCAAACGGCCGGACCTACCTAACGAAGGCATGGCCACAGAGACAGTTCTCAACTCAAGGTAGCGGCAAATGGCTGGACCTACCTAGCGAAGGTGAGGACACAAAGAGACAGATCCAAACAACGAAAGACAGTTCCTTTTCTAGACACAGCAAGGATCCGGTCTTGCTCCAGCGGTAGAACTTGACAGCGATACAGGCGAGGACGCAGGTGAGGTTGTAGGAAAAGCCTCAGGCAAAGGTCGCAGGCAAAGGCTTCAGGAGGAAGGTGAAGGGAAGGGAACAGTCCAGCAAATGAAGCTGAACCCAGGAGCTATTTATGTAGCCAGCCCCAAAATGAGAATCAGGTGCCTCAATTAGAGCACCCAACAGAACAAGGGAAAACCTGAAAACCTGGAATAAGGAGCGATGGACCGGACCGTGAACCGGAATGCAGACTTCACGGACCAGACAACAACAACTTGACCACCCAGTTCATTTATTCATTTTCCTGTGTGATGAAGGCAAACGTGTCTGACCATCTGCTTGCATCTCTGAAAGTTCCTCATTAATACTTGATTTGATTTTGCCCCTAGGCAATGTATTCCAGGTTCTGAATCCAGGATCTAGGCCCAGCATTTATCAACCATCCTGATCTGCCCTTGTTGGGACACAGTTCCAGGATTTAAATAATGAAGGACTGGTGATAGTTTTCTCAGTCAGAAACTTGAATAATTGGAGGGCAACCTTTGATGGAGGTTGCAGGTTTGAAGCTGGGGAGCCTGCTGACGGAAGGAGTAAATGTATAGGGTGGTGGACAGGCAGCCAAGAAGGATCTAGTGTTTGTTCCTTCAGTCTCTGGCCCAAGGTTCTGACCACTTCCACCAATGTGAACAGTCGGTACTCTATCTGTACCCTTCATGATCGCAAATCTACCTGTCACTTCACACCCTCCTCTGTTCCAAAGGAGAAAATCCCCTTTCCCCACTCCATCTACGTACTGTAAGCAGAATGCTGGAATGGTTACTGTACCAATCTAACCTGTCAGCCTCACACTGACCAGCTCTCTCGTTCTGCCCTGATACTGGTTTGACCCAGCCATCCAAACCCCTCTTGCTGAGCTTATGCCCGCGGCCCAGAAAAGCATCCAAAAGACAGGTTCAGTCAGGAGTAGGACAACACTACCCACTTGGTCAGGACACCAACCTGATGATCCACTGGATTCTGTTGTCCTCACCCTGAATAACTCTTGAGTTTTGCTCCCTAGATCCTTCTCCACAGCCTTTGTAAAATTTTCCTCATCTCATGTATTTTCCAGTTCTCTGTTGCAGACCACAGCAGAACCATACCCACAGGCAGTGTTTCCCAGATTCCAGCCTCGCACTGTGTGAAGTGTTTCCCCTCAGCCTGGTCCTCCATACTCCGAGTCTGACCTTCATTACTTACATAATAGACAGAGCTTCAGAATATTTTTTCTCAGTTTCTTCCATTTACTAAACGAAACAACAGAGGCATTGGTGGCAGTGGAAGGCAGGCAGAGCACCACCAAACGCGGTGAGTTCTCTCTCCTTGCGTGGGTCTTTTTCTCCTTGCATGGGGGTCTAGCGGAGTGGTCATCATCTGAGTGGGGGCTAGAGTCAGGGTAGGAACTTAGAGACTTTGACTCTAAGGCGGGAGGAGAAGATGGCGGTGTGCCTGTGCGTGCACAGCCCTCCGGTGAAAAATGATATCATATCTGTTAAATAGGGGCCGTGAACAATTCTGATTTGATGGAGAATGGACGTGAAAGCACAGAGGAACATCTGGAGAAATTTCTGAAACACTCGTTTGCTGCTGTCGTTACTGCATGGTCGCGAATCTTTCAGAAGGTAGGCCTCAAAATCCCCGGCCTGGCCTGCTTTTGGCGACCGAGAAGGAGGTCGAATCGTTCGGACAGAGATGGCGCTCAGTACTCGGTGTCGGAGAGCTGATCAGAGCTCGAAGTTTTCGGATGACTCAGAGTCGGATTGTGGTCGGCATGGCAGGGAGAGTTTTTCTCCCTTCTCCCATCTGCGTCAGATGTGGGACATTTGAGAGACTGTGAACTTTTACTGTGCTCATGGACTTCTTCATCAAGTTATGGTATTGTTGCACTGTTGTAACTATATGTTACAATTATGTGGTTTTGTCAGTTTTTTCAGTCTTGGTTTGTCCTGTGTTTTGTGATATCACACTGGAGGAAATATTGTATCATTTTTTAATGCATGCATTACTAAATAACAATAAAAGAGGACTACGTGTCTTCATAATCTTAAAAAAAGAGGCTGAGGTTAAAGAAACAGGTAAGAAGGGTAGGTTTTCCCTTGGTTGCCCATTGGACAGTGCCGGCAGGATGACAGATATGGCAGTGCAGTGCTCCTCCTGTAGGATGGGGGCATTCATGGAACCTGATGATCTCCCTGAAGGACCGCATTAAGGAGCTGGAGCTGGAGTTGGATGAACTAAGGATTGTCCGGGAGGCAGAGCAATAAGACGTATGAGCAGGCAGTTACACGCAGAATGCAGAATTCAGGGAGTAGATGGGTAAAAACCGAGAGGGGTAACGGGAGGAGGAAGTCGGTGCAGGCTCTGCCCCCATCGTGGTCATTCCTCTCAGCAACAGGATACTGATGAGGGGGGTGGCCTATCTGGGCAAGGCAGCAGCAGCCAGGCCAATAACACTGTGGTCAGCTCTGTGCCTCAGAAGGGTAGAGGGAAGTCAGGCAGAGTAATAGTCATAGGGACTCAACAGTTAGGGGGACAGATAGGAAATTCTGTGGCAGCAAAAGAGATACCAGGGTAGTGCGTTGCCTCCCAGGTGCTAGGCTCCAAGGTGTGTCTGAATATTCTTGAAGAGAAGGGTGAGCAGCCAGAGGTGGTGGTACATATTGGTACCAATAACATAGGCAGTAAAGGATAGAGGTCCTTTGTAGTAAGTTTAGGCAGTTAGGAAGGAGCTTAAAGAGCAGGATTTCCAAATTGCTAATCTCTGGATTACTCCTGATGCCACGAGCTAGGGAAGGTCAGAACAGGAAGATAGCACAGATGAACGAGTGGCTGAGGAGATGGTGCAGGAGGCAGAGTTTCAAGTTCTTGGATCATTGGAACCTTTTCTGGGGAAGGGGTGACCTGTACAAGTGGGACAGGTTGCACCTGAACTGGAGGGGAACCAATATCCTGGGAGAGAGGTTTGGCAATGCGATTGGGAAGGGTTTAATCTAGATTTGAAGGGGATGAGAACTGAAGTGAAGAGCAGAGGATGGGGTGGTTGGCGCACAAGTAGAGGCAACTTGTTGGGAGTTTGTGTGGAAGGATAGGCAGATGCACTTAGCCAGATGGTTTGAGATGTGTCTATTTTAATGCAAGGAGTACCATATACAAGGCGGATGAACTTAGAGCGTGGATCAATATGTGGAACTGTGACATTGTGTCCATTACAGAGACTTGGATGTCTCAGGAGCAGGAATGGCTGCTGAGTGGCCAGGCGTTAGATGTTTCAAAAAGGACAGGGAGGGAGGCAAAAGAGGTGGGGGTGTGGCATTGCTAACCAGGAATAGTATCATGGCCGCAGAAAAGGAGGAAGTCATGGAGGGATTGTCTACTGAGTCAATGTGAGTGGAAGTCAGAGACAGGAAGGGGGCAATAACTCTACTGGGTGTTTTTATAGACCCCCCCCCCAATAGTAACAAAGACGTTGAGGAACAGATAGGGAGGCAGATTCTGGAATGGTGCAATAATAATAGGGTTGTTGTGATGGGTGATTTTAATTTTCCTAATATTGACTGGCATCTTCTTAGAGCAAGGGGTTTGGATGGGTTCAATTTTTGTCAGGTGTGTTCAGGAAGGTTTCTTGACACTATATGTAGATAAGCCAACTAGAAGAGAGGCTGTACTTGATCTAGTATCGGAAAATGAACCTGGTCAGGTGTCAGATCTCTCGGTGGGAGAGCATTTTGGAGGTAGTGATCACAACTCTATTTCCTTTACCACAGCGCTGGAGAGGGATAGGAGCAGACAATTTGGGAAAATATTTAATTGGGGTAGAAGGAAATATGATGCTATTAAAGAGGAACTTGGGAGCAGATGTTCTTGGGGAAATGCACTGCAGAAATGTGCCAAATGTTCAGGGAAATGTTCCATTGAGGGAGGGAAAGGATGGGAGGGTAAAAGAATCATGGTGTACAAAGGATGTGGAAAATCTAGTTGAGACCTTGATGATTGTAGGGATGACTTACAGTGGACTGAAACGCTTGAGAACATAGACATTAAGAAAGAGGATGTGCTGGAGTTTTTGAAAAACATCAAGTTGGATAAGCCACTGGGTCCAGATGGGATTTACCCCAGGCTACTGTGGGAGGTGAGGGAGGAGATTGCTGAGCCTCTGGTGATGATCTTTGCATCATCAATAAGGACGGGAGAAGTACCAGAAGACTGGAGGGTTGCAAATGTTGACCCTTATTCAAGAAAGGGAGTAGAGATAACCCAGGAAATTATTGATGTGAGTCTTACTTCAATGGTGAGCAGATTGTTGGAGAAGATCCTGAGAGGCAAGATATATGTGCATTTGGAGAGACATAATCTGATTAGGGATAGTCAGCATGGCTTTGTCAAGGGCAGGTTGTGCCTTATGAGCCTGATTGAATTCTTTGAGGATGTAACAAAACACATTGATGAAGGTAGAACAGTGGATGTAATGTATATGGATTTCAGTAAGCATTTGATAAGGTTCCCCATGGAAGGCTCATTCAGAAAGTAAGGAGGCATGGGATCCAAAGAGACCTTGCTTTGTGGATTCAGAATTGGCTTGCCCACAGAAGGCAAAGGTTGGTTGTGGATGGCTTTTATTCTGCATGGAGGTTGGTGACTAGTGGTGTTCCACAGGGATCTGTTCTGGGACGGTTCTGCTCTTTATGATTTTTGTAAATTACCTGGATGAAGAAGTAGAAGAGTGGGTTAGTAAGATTGAGGGGGCTTGTAGATAGTCTGGAGGGTTTTCAGAGGTTACAGTGGAACATCGATAGGGTGCAGAAATGGGCTGAGAAGTGGCAGGTGGACTTCAACCCAGATAAGTGTGAAGTGGTTCATTTCGGTACGTCAGATTTGAAGGCAGAATATAATATTAATGGTAAGACTCTTGGAGGGAGGGAACGTCAACTCAGACCATGAGAGGCCTGTGTCGGGCATTTTCATGCCTTACAAGGCGCAGATTGGAAGACTCTTGACAGTGTGGAGAACCAGAGAGATCTTGAGATCCAATTCGATAGGACACTCAAAGCTGCTGCGCAGGTTGACAGTGTTGTTAAAAAGGTGCATGATCTGTTGGCCTTCATCAACCGTGGGATTGAGTTCATGAGCTATGAGGTAATGTTACAGCTATATAAGACCTTAGTCAGACCCCACTTGGAGTACTGTGTTCAGTTCTGGTCACCTCACTACAGGAAGGATGTGGAAACCATAGAAAGGGTGCAGAGGAGATTTACAAGGATGTTGTCTGGATTGGAGAGCATGCCTTATGAGAATAGGTTGAGTGAACTTGGCCTTTTCTCCTTGGAGCGACGGAGGATGACGGGTGACTTGATAGAGGTGTATAAGATGATGAGAGGCATTGATCATGTGGATATTCAGATGCTTTTGCCCCCAGGGCTGAAATGGGGGCATAGTTTTAAGGTGTTGGAAATAGGCACCAAGGGGATGTCAGAGGTAAGTTTTTCTCACAGAGAGTGGGGGGGGGTGTGGAATGTACCGCCAGCAATGGTGGTGGAGGTGGATACAATAGGGTCTTTTAACAGACTCAGATAGGTACATGGAGTTTAGGAAAATAGGGGGCTATGCAGTAGGGAAATTCTAGGCAGTTTCTAGAGTAGGTTACATGGTCAGCACAACATTTCAGACCGAAGGACCTGTAATGTGCTGTAGATTTCTATGTTCTATGTTCACTGTATAACCCTTGTACAACATAGCCAAACCAGTCATTGCAGTAAAGATCTATTGGAAAATCTTAACATTATGTTGAGGACTCTCGTGATGTTACAATGATTTTAATGAAGCTGCTTCCTTCCTATCTTCTGGTTGTTGCTTTCTCATTGGGAAAGAATTTAAAGTTGCCAGCTACATTCCACTGCAGACAATAGTTGGCAGCTACACAGTTGTAATAGGAACCAATTAGTCATCCCTTGAGAGAGGAAGGAGAGAGCTGGGGAGGGCAAGAATAGATCCATAGGATTCCATTAGTAGAAAAGGGCCCATATTTGGGATTTTTTGACCAACACTAGGGGTGTTTATGCTGGAATGGGCCTATATTGGATGTGTTCACACTGGGAATAGCTGAAAGGTTGGAATGGGCCTATGGTGTGGGTTTTACACTGGAAATAGATCCACACTGGTGATACTTATACTGCAAATTTTCCCAACACAAGGAGTTTTTATACTGGAAATGGGCTCATACAGTGAATAGACCCACACTGGGAATGGACCTACACTCAGGATATTAATGTTGGAACTGGAATCACACTGGGGGTACCTACACTAGAAATAGATCTATATTTGGTCTGTTCACCCTAAGAATCTGGGTTTTTCATACTGGAATGGACCCACACTAGGAATGGGTCCATTCCGGGCTTTCACACTGGAATGGGTCCACTCTAGGAATGGGCCCACTCTGGGGTATTCACACTGGAATGAGTCCACTCCGGGTTTTCACACTGGAATGGGCCCACTCTGGGGTATTCACACTGGAATGGGCCCACTCTAGGAATGGGTCCACTCTGGGGTATTCACACTGGAATGGGCCCACTCTGGGGTATTCACACTGGAATGGGCCCACTCTGGGTTTTCACACTGGAATGAGTCCACTCCGGGTTTTTCACAGTGGCAGGGGGCCACTCTAGGAATGGGTCCACTCTGTGTTTACACACTGGCAGGGGGCCACTTTGGGGTACTCACACTGGAATGGGCCCACTCTAGGAATGGGTCCACTCTGGGGTATTCACACTGGAATGGGCCCACTCTAGGAATGGGTCCACTCTGGGGTATTCACACTGGAATGGGCCCACTCTGGGATATTCACACTGGAATGGGCCCACTCTTGGGTATTCACACTGGAATGGGCCCACTCTGGGATATTCACACTGGAATGGGCCCACTCTAGGGTATTCACACTGGAATGGGCCCACTCTGGGTTTTCACACTGGAATGGGCCCACTCTAGGAATGGGCCCACTCTGGGGTATTCACACTGGAATGAGTTCATTCTGGGTTTTCACACTGGAATGGGCCCACTCTGGGGTATTCACACTGGAATGGGCCCACTCTGGGGTATTCACACTGGAATAGGCCCACTATGGAGTATTCACACTGGAATGGGCCCACTCTGGGGTATTCACACTGGAATGGGCCCACTCTGGGGTATTCACACTGGAATGGGCCCACTCTGGGTTTTCACACTGGAATGGGCCCACTCTGGGGTATTCACACTGGAATGGGCCCACTCTAGGAATGGGTCCACTCTGGGGTATTCACACTGGAATGGGCCCACTCTGGGTTTTCACACTGGAATGAGTCCACTCTGGGTTTTTCACAGTGACAGGGGGCCACTCTAGGAATGGGTCCACTCTGTGTTTTCACACTGGCAGGGGGCCACTTTGGGGTACTCACACTGGAATGGGTGCACACTAGGAATAGGACCACTCTGGGTTTTCACACTGGAAAGGACCCACTCTAGGAATGGACCTGCTCTGGGGTATTCACACTGGAATGGGCCCACACTAGTCCTAGGCTCACTCCTGGTGTTCACACTGGAATGGGCCCACACTGGGAATAGGCCCAATCTAGGTGTATTGATACTGAGATGGGCCCAAACTATGGGTGTTTATGCTGCAATGGACCCATATTGGAGGTGTTAACATTGGAAATGAGTGCATATTGGGAATGGTCCAAACTGGCATGGATCCATACTGGGAATGGGCCCTCTCTGGGGATATTGAGACTGAGATGGGCCCACACTGGGAATGCTTGCCCTGGAAATATCCCTACACTAGATGTGTTTTACTGACAATCAGCCTTCACAGTGAATAGACACATTCTGGGTCTACACCCATATTGATGGTATTTACACAGGAAATTAGCTCACACTCAGAGACTTTACACAAGAAATAGAACCATACTAGGGTATTTACTGCAGCTGTTTACACTGGGAATGGTCCCACACTGGGAATAGATTCATGTACTGGAGTTGTTTACACTGGGAGTGGATCCATGTACGGGAGTTGTTTACACTGGGAGTAGAGCCATGTACTGGAGCTGTTTACACTGGGAATGGATTCATGTACTGGAGTTGTTTACACTGACAGTGTATCGATAGATAGATAGATAGATAGATATACTTTATTAATCCCGAGGGAAATTTGGTTTCATTACAGCCGCACCAACCAAGAATACAGCATAAATATAGCAATACAAAACCCCCAACAATCAAACACCAAAATGCAAACTATGCCAGATGGAAAATAAGTCCAGGACCAGTCTATTGGCTCAGGGTGTCTGACCCTCCGCGGGAGGAGCTGCACATTCGATGGCCACAGGCAGGAATGAACTCCTGTGCCGCCAAGTGTTGTATTACGGTGGAATTATTACTATCCACACTGGGAATGGGTCCACACTGGGAACGGATCCACAGTGGGAATGGATTCATGGACTGGAGTTGTTTACACTGGGAATGGGTTCACATTGGGAATGGATTGACGTACTGGAGTTGTTTACACTGGGAATGGGTCCACATTGGGAATGGATCGACGTACTAGAGTTGTTTGCACTGGGAATGGATCCACGTACTGGAGCGGTTTTCACTGGGAATGGTCCCACACTGGGAATGGATTCATGTACTGGAGTTGTTTCACTGGGAATGGGCCGTCGATGCTTCAGGTTGAAATGTTGATCGAAGATTCAATTATTTTACACAGAAGGTGACTGCCTTAAGAGCAAGAGGGAGGTTCACTGTAGTATTGGAAAGGGAGCTTGTCACGTATGTGAAAGGAAGGAATTGTTGTGTATGTGGTGAGCTTGTGAGAGAGTGGAAGTGGTTAGTTTGGTCTCACCAAGACCTGAGGTGGGCTCGTTGCACTGAGTAGTTTCTTCCAGTGCTGTGACCGGTCTGTAAAGCTGTGTGGAAGCAGAGGGCAAGGAAGCCTACCTGTGAGCGGAATTTGAGATTGGCAGCTCCATCCCACCGAGTCACCTGTCCCCACCTGATAAAGGTGACACATTGTCTTCAAGTTCACCTGCCACTGCAGCTGGGTTACCTGTCTGTGGCTGCCCTCAGCCCCTGCCCTGGCACTTGTCCTGCTCTCTGAGCCCTGGCACTGATCTGACCTGGTCGTCCAAACCCCTCCCGCTGAGCTCATGCCCGCGGCCCGGAAACTGCGGGTTGAAGCAGCTGAAAGACAGATTGACATGTCTATCCACGACCTCCTCTACTGTAAAGATGAAGGCACACTCAGGTTGGAGGAACAACACCTTATATTCCATCTGGGTAGCTTCCAACCTGATGGCATGAACATTGACTTCTCTAACTTCCGCTAATGCCCCACCTCCCCCTCGTACCCCATCTGTTATTTATTTATTTATATACACACATTCTTTCTCTCACTCTCCTTTTTCTCCCTCTGTCCCTCTGACTATACCCCTTGCCCATCCTCTGGGCATTTTTTCCCCCCTCCTCCTTTCCTTTCTCCCTGGGCCTCCTGTCCCATGATCCTCTCATATCCCTTTTGCCAATCACCTGTCCAGCTCTTGGCTCCATCCCTCCCCCTCCTGTCTTCTCCTATCATTTTGGATCTCCCCCTCCCCCTCCCACTTTCAAATCTCTTACTAACTCTTCCTTCAGTTAGTCCTGACGAAGGGTCTCGGCCTGAAACGTCGACTGTGCCTCTTCCTAGAGATGCTGCCTGGCCTGCTGCATTCACCAGCAACTTTGATGTGTGTTGTTTGTTGAAAGACAGGATCAGTCTGGAGTGGAACAGCACCACCCACTTGGCCAGGACACCACTGGATTCTCCTTAGGGCTGGAATCAAGTTTTCCAAGTTCAAATTTATTATCAAAGGCATACATAGCCAGGGAATAAATGTCATACCAATTTGCTTTTTGCAGAAGCAGCGACAGCACAGAATGTTACAAACATGACAAATATAAATTACCATAAATCTCACATAAATCACTCAGTGAAAGAAGCGTTGGCCAGACAGACCATTGCACACACAAGTACATCGAGTGAGTACAAAAGGAAAATAAAATCAGAATGCAGAACTACAGTTACGGGGAAGATGCAGTGCAGGTAAAAGGACTCAGGTCTTGGTGAGAACAATCTAACCAATCCCACTCAGGTCAAGAATTCACCTTTATCACATGAGGTCTTGAGATTCACTCTCTGATTTCAACGACAGTACAGGGCATGTTTTTCATCTTTAAGTCAGACCTTGGACTTCACTGGTTCCTGTGTTCAACCTAAACTCGGAAACCAATTTGTCATGCCCCTCTGCTCCATCCGCCAGAAGTGGAATTTCCCGATGGTCAACCATTTTAATTCCTATCACCATTCCCATTCCAACACATCAGTCTATGGCCTCCTCTCTAACCACAAAGAAGCCAGTCTGAGGATGGAGGAGCAACACCTCATATTCTGTCTAGCAGCCTCCGACCTGATGGCTTGGACAATGATTTTCCCCTCCCCTTTCCTCTTCTTCTACTCCCCACTCTGGCCTCGTCCCTCTTCACTTCACCTGCCTATTGCCTCCTCTTAGTGTCCCCCTTTCTTCCCTTTCTCCCAAGGTCCACCCTCCTCTCCTATCAGATTCCTTCCTCTCCAGCCCTTTACCTTTTCCACCCACCTGGCTTCACCTTTCACCTTCTAGCTAGCCCCCTCCCCCTCCCCCCAATATTTTAATCTGGTGCCTTCCCCTTTCCTTCTCAGACCTGAAGAAAGGTCTCGGCCCGAAGCATCAACTCTTTATTCATTTCCATGGATGCTGAGTTCCTCTAGTGTTCTGTGTGTTTTGCCCTGAATTTCCAGCATCTGTAGGATCTCTTGTGTGTACCAAAGAATAAGCCGCTTTTGCCATGAAACCACCCTCTCAAGTTACATTAGCTGCCGTCACAATTAAATCTGAGCCCCCTCCCCCTCACTTGTACCTAATCAACCTCCTTTGAGGCAGGCAGCTAACTTCACCTGACATTGCTCTTGGATGGCAGGTGGCTGACCTTGGGCCTCCTGGGGGCAGGCATGGAGAAGGGTTATGACCAATGTTCCCTCTCATTTTCAGTAGTCAGCGTGCGCAAAAATTTTATGTTGTGCAAATCTTTTTCCTATGACAAAAGTATGTGCGCATTGAATGCACAGATGGCACAGTTTATGTAGGTTTACAAAATATTTGACATAAAAATGCACAGAATAACAACAAAATAACATACGTATTTAAGTCACTCAGTTATTTTTTCTCTCTCATGTCTTTGGCATTTACCCATTCTCTGTAAACACTATCTAGACTAATAAAACTTCCATCCAATTGATAGCTTTTGATTCTCATTAACATATCCAAATGACATTCACCTAAACGGTTTCTTGGCTTGTTTTTGAGTTGATTCATTTGGCTAAAACCTCGCTCACAGTCCACACTAAACACAAGAAAGGTTCCCCCAATGTCCATCAACTGTGCAAGGTCACAAAACTGTTCATTTTGAAGTACAAATGTCACCATTTGAGAAAAGTTTGAAATCAGTTTGGATTTAATTTTTTCTTGCATGGAAAATTTGAAATCAATAAACTGTCTAACTATTACAGTATTTTCAGCTTGAAAATCATGATATTTTAGACATAAGGCATTAACTTGTTCATCGCCAAGTGTAAAATCACAACTGCGGAGAAATCAAAAGCTGACCATTCTTGTACCTCATCTTCAGGAAACCTTTCTTCTAAATGAACACAAAGACTATTTATAAAAGTCAACAGTGAACTTGTATCTACTGTGACGTTTTCTTCACGTTGTTGGCTTAGCAAAACTTTAACTTTGTCACTCCACGAAACATTGTCTCCCAGATATTGCTTTCTTACCTTGTTAATTTTGTCTCACGCAAAATTAAGTGAATCAATCGTTAACTAGTTAACAGAAACATATAGCTAAAAGACTATTTTCGATAAGCATAATTATTAATTACTACATTATTTTAGGTCACTAACCTTTTGTGCGCATTTAATTTCCTTTGTGCGCTGGTTGAAAAACGTGTGTGCACGCACACACGCACACAGCTTAGAGGGAACATAGTTTATGACCCAAAACTCTATCTGCCCAGAGTTTTATGTCACTGCAAGACATCTGAGTGACAAGGCACCATGAATCACACTTCACTGAGGTGGACCTCAATCCAATCTGTGACCAGTACCACCAACAGTCCTTGCTGCAGGCGAATCTCCACTTACTGCTGCCAATTTGTATCAGGGAGACCGCCCAAGCTCCGACTCAGGGGAGAGTTCATCCTCTTGTTGTCTTTGTACCTGTGCCATCCAATGAGACTTTTTCCCTTTCCAATGGGATTCCCCACCTTCTTTGCCCCTGTTGCTTGCTGTGCTGGTGAACAGGACGGCGGGTTAGCTGATACTGTCAGTGGGAACACACCTTCAGTACAGCTGCCTTGTAAATCCGATAGTAAGGCAGTGATCAGAACTGGAACCATGTAAACCACCCTGCATTGCTGTATTTGAATCCTGCTGACCAACTTCAGACCAATTCTGGCCTTAAACATTCAGGAAGTTGTAGAAATCTGGACTCCAGCATGACCTCCAGCTGTCTTCAAGGACTGCTGCCCAAGTTCAGAACACCTGAAGCTTCTTCACAGGATGTCATGTCTAGTGTTGCATCACTTCTCCAACTGTGGGTGAAACTCATACTCAGTTACCACAGATCAGATGTTTGAAACAGCCTGCTTCATTCCTGAACGAGAACTCAGTCTGACCACCCTCCCTCCCACCACAGAGCGTGCCTTTAATACAATACAATCATGGTTGCGCTGACTGTAGTGTCATCTCCACAGTCCTTGGGTTCCCTTTCACTCTCTAAGTATTCATTACCACTGCTTCCACCAGCCTTAAAAGAAGAAAGTGTCAAAGCCTGCCATCCTCTAAGAGTAAAAAACATTCATTCTTATCGCTGTCTTATTTTTAAACTGAGATCTTCTAGTTCTAGGCTGTCCCACAAAGGAAATGTCATCTCCACAAACACCTTTCCAAAAGCCTTGGGATCTTCCATCCTCATTCAGCAAAGCCTGTCTATTCTTTCCCCATAAGGCATCCCCCCCCAACACACATTCCAGATATCACTGCCCATGGTTCATGGTTAGGCTTACTGACCCATCCAGGCTGGCAATACCACTTCCAAACCACACTTCACAACCAGACAGACCAAAAAAACCCACGAGCAATTCACAGTGTTCAGAGTAATTTATACTTCCTCTGGCCTCACACTGGCACCATTGTCCTAACCAATGAGCACTGGTGACATGTTAAAGTAGAGCAAAGCAGTATGAATCCAACAAACAATAAGCAGGGCAAAGGGTCTCGTCCAGGCATAAACTGCACCCAGAACGTTGCAATGTCAACCACAGTTCAGCAGAGATGCTCTTCTTCGGAGTCAGGAAGTTGAAGGTTTCAGTCCCACTGGGGAGGGGAGAATCACAAAACATCAGAGAGATCCCCCAGCCTGCCAGTGACACCAACTCTTCTTCTTCTTCTTCTTGGGCCTTTGGCTCCCGGAGCAAAGGCCATCGATGACCTCCCATCTCCATCGTCCTTGAAGTCATCAATGACTGGAGTTCATCATGTTTCTGTAATGTTTTGTACCCACTGTACGGGGGATTGGTTTATACAGCTTCAACAGAGCCCTGTCTGCTGTCCTTGCCCATTTCCACCTCTCACAATATGGGCTGGGACTTTGAGAAGCGTCACCTGCTCTGGAAATTGCAAACTTGAGTGTTCACTCAGCTTCAAAACATTTGCGCCCTGAACAGCCATTATGTGCAGTCCTGAGGAAGTACAGCATTGTCAGTGATGTTGACCTTGGGCTAGACATTGAATGGAACCCCTGTTGGCCAATGAAGATCCCTGAAACCATTTTGAGGAAGACCAGGGTAATTCCTGAGCATGGCTCCATCAGCTGCTTGCTCATTAACCTGTCGGTGCTTGTGGGATCTTACTGTGTACAATCTCACCACCCAACAGTGGCCACCCGCCCAGCTGCATTTCATTGGTGGGCAAACATTCCGGAATCTGCAGAGTTTTCTCCTCATGATTATAGCAGATACACTGACCTCACAAGGGATAGCACATCGCCATTAACCATCAAAGCCAGTGGTTTTCGCTTCCCCACCTGCCATTATTTGTGCTGAATAACGTCATGAGCGTTGCATCATTAAGCCCAATTTATACTTCTGAGTCAAATGTACGCAGTAGGTAATGCGTACCCTACGCCGTAGGGGGACGTGCACCTCCCCAAAAAAGTAACTCACACGTCGTGGCGACACAGACCACAACAACTGCGATTGGTCCGCTTGGTAGCATCGCATTTCCCCCTACGCATTTCTGTTTGCTTTTCTCCGCCATGTCTGTACACTGATGCGAAATAAATGGTTGGAGACGATGAACCAAATCGTCAAATCTACCTGCCAACATCCAAAAATATTTGAAATGCATTTCCTCGTCCATGTCTCTCACGAAGAAACTCAACACAGTGGCATAGAAACCCCACCACCAACTAGTGTTTTGGCGGTGAATTGCAGAGCGGCGCAGACACAACTAGGCATCCTCGCTACGGCATAGGGCTACACCAAAGTATAAATCAGGCCTACAGCGTAGCCCATATGCACAAGTATAAATCAGGCTTTACACTGTGGCCTGTGGTTGAATCTAAACGCGCTGGCGTCTGTACAGCTTCCTTTTGCAAATCACTCCTCCGTTCCCACCTCCTTTAAGGTGTTATTAAAGCCCTCTGACCAAGCAACTGCCCCAACATCTCCTGGGGGACTTCGCTGTCAGCCTTCATTTGCTGACAGCATCACGGCACAAAACCAGAACGATGGTAGTTCTGCTGCGCCATCTTGTGGCCATGTTGTAAATGGCAACTAAACTGCAGTTCCGCAGTGAATCGCCAGAGCATGAAAGATGCACCTTGGTTGACATTGTCCACACCGGGACTTGTTGCACCATCCAACACACAAACCTGCAGCAGGGAATCTAGTTAACAAACGCTTTGTGATCCGGTTCCAGTTCCAAAGGGTAAATGACCAAACGGTGTCTTGGGCAGGAGGCAGAAATGTTTCTTTTTGGTTCTTTCTACAGAAGCGCCACTTGCCACTGTGGTGTGGTGAGCAGCTTCCGCGGGTAGCCGTACCACTGACGGGCTCTCAACGACAGCTGAACACAAAGCAACCCGTCCCACAGCCACAGTAAGATTTTTCCAGTGGGAAACAAAAGTAGCATACGCCCATTTCTGTGGCTGACTGCTGTTGGCCCAAACTGTGATGCAATATTGCCTCTTTAAATAAAAATAATGGCAAAGTCACATCAAAAGTTGTCAAATGGGTCCACTGAGATACACAGCAGTTGGAAAATGGGTGGAGAAATGGGAGGTGGAGTTTAACCCAGACCAGTGTGATGTGCTGCATTTTATGAAGTCAAATGTAAGAGGAAAGTAGACAGTATTTAGGAGGACCCTCCGAAGCATTGGTGTACTGTAGACAATAGATGCAGGAGTAGGCCATTCGGCCCTTCGAGCCAGCACCACCATTCACTGTGATCATGGCTGATCATCCACAATCAGTATCCAGTTCCTGCCTTATCCCCATAATCTTTGATTCCACTATCTTTAAGAGCTCTATCCATCTCTTTCTTGAAAGCATCCAGAGACTTGACCTCCATAGCCTTCTGGAAGGCAGAGCATTCCATATATCCACCACTCTCCGGGTGAAAAAGTTTTTCCTCAACTCTGCTCTAAATGGCCTACCCCTAATTCTTAAACTGTCAGGATTCAAATCCTTGCAAGTGGAAAATCAAGTGGGTAGGATTGTGAAGAAGGTATATGACATGTTTGCCTTCATTGGTTAGTCACTATGTGCCATGGCAGTTGCTGCCACTGGCTCAAGCCAGGCGTGGCCGGTGGCAGGCTCACGACTCGTCCCAGAGGAGGAGGAGGAATGACAAGAGACAGCTCGACCCAGGGGAGGAGGAACAGCAGGTCACAACTCGACCCAGGGGAGGAGGAACGGCAGGTCACGACTCGACCCAGGGGAGGAGGAACGGCAGGAGACGGCTTGACCCGGGGAGGAGGAATGGCAGGTCACAGCTCGACCTGGGGGAGGAGGAACAGCAGGTCACAACTCGACCCAGGGGAGGAGGAACGGCAGGTCACGACTTGACCCAGGGGAGGAGGAACGACAGGAGACGGCTTGACCCGGGGAGGAGGAATGGCAGGTCACGGCTCGACCCGGGGGAGGAGGAACAGCAGGTCACAACTCGACCCAGGGGAGGAGGAACGGCAGGTCACGACTCGACCCAGGGGAGGAGGAACGACAGGAGACGGCTTGACCCAGGGGAGGAGGAATGGCAGGTCACGGCTCGACCCGGGGGAGGAGGAACGGCAGGCTCACGACTCGACCCAGGGGAGGAGGAACGACAGGAGACGGCTCGACCCAGGGGAGGAGGAAGGATAGGTGATGACTCGACCCAGGGGAGGAGGAACGGCAGGCTCACGACTCGACCCAGGGGAGGAGGAACGGCAGGTAACGACTCGACCCGGGGGAGGAGGAACGATAGGTGATGACTCGACCCAGGGGAGGAGGAACGGCAGGTCACAACTCGACCCGGGGGAGGAGGAACGGCAGGTGACGGCTCGACCCAGGGGAGGAGGAACGGCAGGTGACGGCTTGACCCAGGGGAGGAGGGAAAGCAGACTCCCCATGAAGAGACAGTAACAGGAGATTAAGCATAGGAATACCAACAGACTCTCAAAGAGACAACTGAGCAAGACAAAACAGTCTCTGTAACACAGTATGACTCCACTAGGATCTAACTTAAAATAATCACAGAATGTGGAAAGCAAGTGCCAATCACCAATAACTTGACAAGATCAAACCAATAGGACCTGTACATAATGGCTGTCGTTAAGATAATAATTTGTATATACAAGTGCTCGAGAAACCTAGGTCAACATTCTATGGCAAACCGCAGGTTTCATGACACTGAGGATAAAAGTTGGGAATTCATGTTGCAGCTGTATAAAATGATAGAAAGCAACAGACACAATGCTGGGGAAACTCAGCAGGTCAGACAGCATCCATGGAAATGAATAAACAGTCGGCATTCCAGACTGAAGCCCTTCTTTAGAACTATATAAAGTTTGGTCTCATTTGGAGGGTTACCTGCAGTTCTGGTCAGCACACTATAGAAAGGATGTGGAGGCTTTGGAGAAGGTACAGAAGGTATGACCCAATGCCACCCCCCACAGATGGCGAGGAGTTCAGACCTGTTGGGTTCATCCAGCAGATTGTTTGTTGCTCCATGTTCTTGGAGGTTGCCAGGACTGGAGACATCAGCTATAAGGAGAGATCACAAGACCACACAGGATCACAAGACAAAGGAGCAGAAGTAGGCCATTCGGCCCATCATGTCTGCTCTGCCACTCCACCAAGGTTGGACAAATTCATTTTCTCAGAACACCAGGGGCTGAAGAGGCAATAGATATGGTAGGTAATTGGAGGTGGAAATGTCAGATGCTGGAGGGCATAGTTGTAAAGAGGGAGAAAGGTTAAAGCAAGGAAAGAGCAGTTTGGTAACAGGAACACACAGCCAGGAGAGGTGGTAGAAGCAGGTATAATGGCAATGTTTAAGAGGAGTTTAGATAGGCACATGACGAGGCAGGCAACAGAGCGATATACAGCATTGTCACCTCATGCAAGTCTGCTCCTGAGCTGTAGTGTAGTATGTGTGCATACTATAGTACTGTGCTAGGCTGTCTAAGACTGCTGCCCAGCTCTGTGTTTGTCGATGTGCAGTGGAGGGCGAGTTTGTAACTCTGCCCAGAGTGAAGGATGTTGGGAATGGCAAGGGTGGAGCACCATGGGACGGGTGGCAGAGAAACAGTGTCAGGGCTGGGTGGTGCTGCTGCTACAAACACACCCAGCCCTGAGATACCAGGCAAGGTCACTTGATTCCAAACAATTGGCTTATTGATCATTACAGAATGTCTCTCTAGTGCTTCCTGCTCTCTTCTTTCTCCCTTCCCCTTTTCCCAACCATGATTCCCTTCCCGCTCTCAGTTCACAATATCAAACCCGTATCAGAATCAGGTTTATCTTTATTCGCATCTGTCATGAAATTAGATTTTTTTGCGGCAGCAGTACACTGCAATACATAAAATTACTTCAGTACTGTGTGAGAGTCTTAGGCACCCAAGCTGTATAAAGACGCCAGTGTCTTGCCCTTCACTACAATATGTTTGATTTGTCCAACAAGTGGAACCAATACTTTGCAATGGCCAGTATCAGCTTTCTTTTCTATTGCCCAGGGGTTGCCCTGTCTTAATCACTGAGTCATCCTTGTCTTAATGTCATGGATGTAGAAGCTAGTTCAGTTTGCTTCAGTTAATTTGTTAAATCATCGGGTTGTGTGAAATCATCATCTTAAGTAACCACATACAATCAACATGTAGATAAGCCTACAAGAGGAGAGGCTGTACTTGATCTGGTATTGGGAAATGAACCTGGTCAGGTGTCAGGTCTCTCAGTGGGAGAGCATCTTGGAGATAGTGATCACAATTCTATCTCCTTTACCATAGCATTGGAGAGGGATAGGAGCAGACAAGTTAAGAAAGCGTTTAATTGGAGTAAGGGGAAATATGAGGCTATCAGGCAGGAATTTGGAAGCATAAATTAGGGACAGATGTTCTCAGGGAAATGTACGGAAGAAATGTGGCAGATGTTCAGGGGTTATTTGCGTGGACTTCTGCACAGGTACATTCCAATGAGACAGGGAAAGGATGGTAGGGTACAGGAACCGTGGTGTACAAAGGTTGTTGTAAATCTAGTCAAGAAGAAAAGAAGAGCTTACGAAAGGTTCAAAAAACTAGGTAACGATGGAGATCTAAAAGATTATAAGGTGAGCAGGAAGGAGTTTAAGAATGAAATTAGGAGAGCCAGAAGGATCCATGAGAAGGCCTTGGTGGACAGGATTAAGGAAAACTCCAAGGCATTCTACAAGTATGTGAAGAGCAAGAGGATAAGATGTGAGAGAACAGGACCAATCAAGTGTGACAGTGGGAAAGCGTGTATGGAACTGAAGGAGTTAGCAAAGGTACTTAATGAATACTTTGCTTCAGTATTCGCCATGGAAAAGGATCTTGGCGATTGTAGGGATGACTTACAGTGGATTGAAAAGCTTGACCATGTAGATATTAAGGAAGAGAATGTGCTGGAGCTTTTGGAAAGCATCAAGTTGGATAAGTCACCGGGACCAGATGAAATGCACCCCAGGCTACTGTGGGAGGGAAGGGAGGAGATTGCTGAGCTACTGGCGATGATCTTTGCATCATCAGTGGGGACGGGGAAGGTTCCAGAGGATTGAAGGGTTGTGGATGTTGTTCCCTTATTCAAGAAAATGAGTAGGGATAGCCCAGGAAATTATAGACCAGTGAGTCTTACCTCAGTGGTCAGTAAGTTGATGGAAAAGATCCTGAGAATCAGGACTTATGGACATTTGAATAGGTATAATATGATTAGGAATAGTCAGCATGGCTTTGTCAAAGGCAGTTCGTGCCTTACAAGCCTGATTGAATTTTTTGAGAATGTAAATAAACACATTGATGAAAGTAGCACAGTAGATGTAGTGTATATGGATTTCAGCAAGGCATTTGATAAAGTACCCCATGCAAGGCTTATTGAGAAAGTAAGGAGGCATGGGATCCAAGGGGACATTGCTTTGTGGATCCAGAACTGGCTTGCCCACAGAAGGCAAAGTGTGGCTGTAGATGGCTCATATTCTGCATGGAGGTTGGTGATCAGTGGTGTGCCTCAGGGATCTGTTCTGGGACCCTTACTCTTCGTGATTTTTATAAATGACCTGGATGAGGAAGTGGAGGGATGGGTTAGTAAGTTTGCTGATGACACATAGGTTAGGGGTGTTGTGGATAGTGTGGAGGGCTGTCAGAGGTTACAGCAGGACATTGATAGGATGCAAAACTGGGCTGAGAAGTGACAGATGGAGTTCAACCCAGATGAGTGTGGAGTGGTTCATTTTGGTAGGTCAAATATGATGGCAGAATATAGTATTAATGATAAGACTCTTGGCAGTGTGGAGGATCAGAGAGATCTTGGGGTCCGAATCCATAGGACACTCAAAGCAGCTGTTGAGTCTGTGGTTAAGAAGCATACGGTGCATTGTCCTTCATCAATTGTGGGATTGAGTTTAGGAGCTGAGAGGTAATGTTACAGCTGTATAGGACCCTGGTCAGACCCCACTTAGAGTACTGTGCTCAGTTCTGGTCACCTCACTACAGGAAGGATGTGGAAACCATAGAAAGGGTGCAGAGGAGATTTACAAGGATGTTGCCTGGATTGGGGAGCATGCCTTATGAGAATAGGTTGAGTGAACTTGGCCTTTTCTCCTTGGAGCGACAGAGGATGAGAGGTGACCTGATAGAGGTGTACAAGATGATGAGAGGTATTGATCGTGTGGATAGTCAGAGGCTTTTTCCCAGGGCTGAAATGGCTAACACGAGAGAGCACAGTTTTAAGTTGCTTGGAAATAGGTACCGAGGAGATGGGTTTTTTTTTACGCAGAGAGTGGTGAGTGTGTGGAATGGGCTGCCAGCGGTGGTGGTGGAGGCAGATACGATAGGGTCTATTAAGAGACTCCTGATAGGTGCATGAAGCTTAGAAAAACAGAGGGCTATGGATAACCCTAGGTAATTTCTAAGGTAAGGACATGTTCAGCACAGCTTTTTGGGCCATAGGGCCTGTATTGTGCTGTAGGTTTTCTGTGTTTCTATGTTTCTAATCCAAACAGTAACCAGCCTGTAGTTGTAACTGAGGCAATGTTAAAATAGACAGACAGACAAATAGACAAATAGAAAGATGGATTGTTTCATAGAGTGGGGTAGAGAAAGTCTATTGTTCAGTGTTCATTTAATTCTGCTTTATTTCACATTTATCTGCCAAATTGTTCATCGCTAAATAGACATTAGTAAGATCAGCAGTAAAACTACCACAAATCTCTCAGCTCCTTCCCACCCAACATGCTTCAGAATTATCCCTCTTAGAGTACTCCAATCTTTACAGTTAAAATCGCAGTAAGTCAGTAACCTTTCGTCGCTGGGAGACTGGATCTGTCTGTTGCTAAGGAACAGGATGCATGGCTGGAGACATCTTGCCTCCCTCGCTCTTTTGCATTTCTATTCTGAGTCGATCTCAGTGACTCTGAGCCTTATGATCCACAGGCACAGAGGACAGGAAGGTCAAAGCAAGAGGCTGACTGAGGTGCAGTATACTTCCTGAAGGTCAACAAAGAAACTCACTGATCCAAAGCTCAGAGTTTGTTAGCCAGAGTTGAAATTTGCTCTATATATAATCAATTCTGTCTGCACAATGATAAATTAAAATAGCCTTTGTTGTTACAACAACTTGCACTTAGATGGAGTCCTCCTCACTTTGGGAGAATGACCCTTGTTATTTATAAGAAATTCAAACATTAGGCCTTTAAGTAGTTTTTCCATTCTTCCTTCTCCCACAGTGTATCATTTTTACATTGTGACCCCCGGTGAACAGTTTCAAGTTCCTGGGTGTCAGCATCTCAGAAGATCTACCCTGTCTTAGTCACAAAGAAGGCACTCAAGTGAATATATTCATTTAGGAATTTGCAAGAGTCTTTAGTGACATACTAAATCTTCTCAAAGTTCCAAATGGCTTAATTCTGTTCCTGTGGCTTATGGTGTAAATTTCTATAGAGATATATGGTGGAGAACATTCTGACTGACTGCGGCATAGCCTGGTATGGAGCTTCCAATGCACTGGATCACAACAAGTTGCCTATACTTTTCATGTGCTTCCTTTTCATTCTGATCAACCTTCAACAACATTTGTCATCCAAGTTTCACCAAGCTTGCTGTTTTTGCTTTTAACCCTTACTAGAATAACTCTCCTTTAAAGGAGTCCCACTTCTCATTACCTTCTGTTATTGTATCCTTCACTACAGATTCCAGTGTTTTCCTGTCACTGATGTTATCCAACAAATTCTCAGTTAAACTCAGAAACAAGGAAGTCAAATCCAAAAGTTTGTCAAAGAGACGAGGAGCGTTAAAGGAAGAGATAAAGGAGGAGACAATGACGAAGAGTGTTAAAGGAAGAGCGAAGGGGGAGTCAAAGAGGTCTGGAGGGGAGAGAGGAAGAATCTAAGCGGTGAGAATTCAGAAGGTGAAGGCACAACTTAGCAACTGTGAAGTGACTAAATTCAGGGAGGTCCAGGAAGGCCTAATTGGGGGAGAGTAGATATCTTCATGGTGAGGGGTGGGACTGTGAGAGTTTAAGAGCTGGTAGGTACATGGAAGGATTAGAAAACAAATATTTCAAGTGTTTGCATTAACTTACAGGGAGCCAGTTAATGGTAGTGAGGACTGGGTCATGAGAAAGGTTTGATACGAGTATGGACTCTCAGGATTGTTGCTGTCTAAACCACATTAAGGTGATTGTTCTTCCATTGCAAGCCCATCCAACAGGAATCCATGCACACATTCTCAACAGCACGTCACTACTGTTTCCTGGACAATCTCCTCCAAGTCTGTCTGGATCACAATCTACCTAGGCATGCCCTTATTGCCTGCCTGCACGACACGTTCTCCACTACTCTAACACTAGATTCTGATTCTCCCATTGCTTTTCCCTTGTACTACCTCAATGTAATGAAACGATCTCTCTGGTTGGTAAGGTGTTTCTCTGAATTAGAAGTTGAGGTAGACACATTTAAAAATCATCTAGTTAAGATTATTAAATCTCTTCTACCTACGATATGGGTCAAATGATGGCTGATGGGTCTAGGTTGCTGGGGAACACCGTCAGTTTGGGCAAGTTGGACCGAAGGGCCCGTTTCCATGCTATTTGACTCTGACTGTCATCAAAATCGCCCCCTTTGGCCTGTTTGACTCTGACTCTCAACGAAATTGCCCCCTTTGGCCTGTTTGACTCTAACCCTCATTGATATCACCCCCTTTGGCCTGTTTGACTCTGACTCTCATCGAAATCGCCCCCTTTGGCCTGTTTGACCCTGACTCTCATCGAAATCGCCCCCTTTGGCCTGTTTGACCCTGACTGTCATCGAAATCGCCCCCTTTGGCCTGTTTGACTCTGACCCTCATCGAAATTGCCCCCTTTGGCCTGTTTGAATCTGACCCTCATCGAAATCACCCCCTTTGGCCTGTTTGACTCTGACTCTTATCGAGATCGCCCCCTTTGGCCTGTTTGACCCTGACTGCCATCGAAATCGCCCCCTTTGGCCTGTTTGACTCTAACCCTCGTCGAAATCGCCCCCTTTGGCCTGTTTGACTCTGACTCTCATTGAGATCGCCCCCTTTGGTCTGTTTGACCCTGACTGTCATTGAAATCACCCCCTTTGGCCTGTTTGACTCTAACCCTCGTCAAAATCGCCCCCTTTGGCCTGGTGACTCTGACCCTCATCGAAATCGCCCCCTTTGGCCTGTTTGACTCTAAACCTCGTCGAAATCGCCCCCTTTGGCCTGGTGACTCTGACCCTCATTGAAATCGCCCCCTTTGGCCTGTTTGACTCTAACCCTCGTCAAAATCGCCCCCTTTGGCCTGGTGACTCTGACCCTCATCGAAACCGCCCCCTTTGGCCTGTTTGACTCTGACTCTCATTGATATCGCCCTCTTTGGCCTGTTTGACTCTGACTCTCATCGAAATCGCCCCCTTTGGCCTATTTGACCCTGACTATCATCGAAATCGCCCCCTTTGGCCTGTTTGACTCTGACTGTCATCGAAATCGCCCCCTTTGGCCTGTTTGACTCTGACCCTCATTGAAATCGCCCCCTTTGGCCTGTTTGACTCTGACCGTCATCAAAATCGCCCCCTTTGACCTGTTTGACCTTGACTGTCATCGAAATGACCCCCTTTGGCCTGTTTGACTCTGACCCTCATCGAAATCGCCCCCTTTGGCCTGTTTGACTCTGACTCTCATCAAAATCGCCCCCTTTGGCCTGTTTGACTCTGACCCTCATCGAAATCGCCCCCTTTGGCCTGTTTGACTCTGACCGTCATCAAAATCACCCCCTTTGACCTGTTTGACCTTGACTGTCATCGAAATCACCCCCTTTGGCCTGTTTGACTCTGACCCTCATCAAAATCGCCCTCTTTGGCCTATTTGACCCTGACTCTCATCGAAATCGCCCCCTTTGGCCTGTTTGACTCTGACTCTCATCGAAATCGCCCCCTTTGGCCTGTTTGACCCTGACCCTCATCGAAATCGCCTCCTTTGGCCTGTTTGACTCTGACTCTCATCGAGATCGCCCCCTTTGGCCTGTTTGACCCTGACTCTCATCGAAATCGCCCCCTTTGGCCTGTTTGACTCTAACCCTCGTCGAAATCGCCCCCTTTGGCCTGTTTGACTCTGACCATCATCAAAATCACCCCCTTTGGCCTGTTTGACTCTGACTATCATCGAAATCGCCCCCTTTGGCCTGTTTGACTCTGACTCTCATCGAAATCGCCCCCTTTGGCCTGTTTGACTCTGACCCTCATCGAAATCGCCCCCTTTGGCCTGTTTGACTCTGACCATCATCAAAATCGCCCCCTTTGACCTGTTTGACCTTGACTGTCATCAAAATCGCCCCCTTTGGCCTGTTTGACCCTGACTGTCATCGAAATCGCCCCCTTTGGCCTGTTTGACTCTGACCCTCATCGAAATCGCCCCCTTTGGACTGTTTGACTCTGACCCTCATCGAAATCGCCCCCTTTGGCCTGTTTGACTCTGACCCTCATCGAAATCGCCCCCTTTGGCCTGTTTGACTCTGACCCTCATCGAAATCGCCCCCTTTGGCCTGTTTGACTCTGACCCTCATCGAGATCGCCCCCTTTGGCCTGTTTGACTCTGACCCTCATCGAAATCACCCCCTTTGGCCTGTTTGACTCTGACCCTCATCGAAATCGCCCCCTTTGGCCTGTTTGTCGTTCACATGATGTGACTAGCATTCCATGCCTGACAATTCTCCTATGAAGCATGCTGCACCATTTTATTTTCATCTTAAAATTATTTTTGTGACTTTTCAATTGATGAAAGGAATCCAATCAATCTCTGCCAGCATCCAGTGAATCTCTTTCAGCTAGTCTCATTGCCCCAGGTCATTTCTCTGTTCAGGAACAGTTATCATCCCTCAACCATCAGATTCTTGAACCAGAGGGGATGTCATCACTGAAATGTTCCCACAACCTATGAACTCACTTTCACGGCTCTTCATCGCATGTTCGCAATACTTATTATTCAGAATCAGGTTTATTATCACCAGCATGTGATGTGAAATTTGTTAATTTAGCAGCAACAGTTCAATGCAATACATAATAGAGAAGAAAAAAAAATAAAATAGTAATAAATCAATTACAGTATACAGATATTGAATAGATTAAAAATCATGCAAAAAACAGAAATAAAATATATTTTTAAAAAGTGAGGTAATATCCAAGGGTTCAATGTCCATTTAGGAATTAGATGGCAGAGGGGAGGAAGCTGTTCCTGAATCGCTGAGTGTGTGCCTTCAGGTATCTCCTACCTGATGGTAACAGTGAGAAATTGGCATGCCCTGGGTGCTGGAGGCCCTTAATAATGGACGCTGCCTTTGAGACACCGCTCCCTAAAGATGTCTTGGGTACTTTGTAGGCTAGTACCCAAGATGGAGCTGACTGAATTTACAACCCTCTGCAGCTTCTTTCGGTCAGTCCTGTTATTACTATTTCTTTCTTTTTGTATCTAAACAGTCTTTTGCCCACTGGTTGAACGCCTAAGCTGGTGTGATCTTCCTTTGATATTACTAATGTTATTATTCTATAGATTTATTGACTATGTCCACAAGAAAATGAATCTGGATTTGTATATGGTGAAATTATGTACTTTGATAATAAACTTACTTTGAATTTCGTTCTTGATTCCCCAACCCTGGTTCTTGTGCACATTCACCCTATCTATGTTGCTTGTGATTTTATACTCTTCAATAAGTTCACCCTGATGGCTCCTTCCTTCCAAGGAAGAAGATACTAGCCTGCCCAACTTCTCCCAAAAACCCAGACGCTTGAGTCCTGCAACATCCTCCTTTTCGTTTTGGCTTTTATTTGCCTGAATATGTGGTAAGTCCTTCACCAGTATCGGGTGCACATGATACCCAAAGGCAAGGGGTAGGATGGCGCCTGGCTCCTGTCGTCTGTCACCCAGTGTTTGTGGGGGATACCGGGCATGAAATAAAGAGGCACTTACAGAGAGGCTGCACCTCTCATCTCATAGAAAGAGCTTTGATAAAAGATGTTATACAGTTACGTCTCTGCTACAGTGTCCGAGCCAATGCACATAGAAAGATCACACAAAAAAGCAAAGGGATAATGAGCAGAACATCTGATAAGGAGTTCCCCAAAAATTCTGTCAGGGCTTGCCAGCTTTGCTTCAAAATAGTAGCACTGTATATTTTAAATTAATCTGATATAACAGCTACATCGTGACAAAGTGGCCCTGCCCAAATCCTGCTCTGTAGTGTTACCTCAAAGTGCTTCACTCCAGTCTCTGGAAAGGCTTAAATCCACCAGCCTGTCGCTCTGAGACAACAGTGCTGTGACTGAGGCTGAACTGTGTGCCAAAGCTGGGAGACAAACTGATATTTCAATTGAAATAAAATGTTACAGACCACAGAAATCCCCAATAAAAGCAGAGCATGTGGGGAATGCTTCGGCAGCATGTGCAGAGAGAGAAACTGGGTCAGTGTTTCAGGGCAATATCATTTTACAGTGCAGACCGTTCTTTGCAATGTTCTCAAAATTTAAATTGTTGATCCAGGTTATATTTCCATGTTTGTGAAGAGGTTATTTTGCAGAACTGTCTTTAACCTTGGCAGCAGAGATTTGACAACAGCATCAGGACGGTAGATTCCATCAGATGGCTACCCTGCACAGGCTAGTGCTGAGCCCGAGAAGAAGGCACTGAGGCAGTGACAGAAACCTTGGTTCAAGGAAAAGCTATTGCATATAGAGGTGGAAGTGGGAGTGAACAGTGGAAGTTAATGGAATGGGGAGTTCGGAGGAGTACTGTGGGCGAGCTGGAGCTGCAGTAACATCAAGGGTTGGGGCTATGGGGAAATTGAACCAGACATTGGGGAGGAATGCCAACCAGTGCACTGCTCCCTTGTTGAGCATACAGGATGCATTCTGGGAATAACATCAGTCACAGGAACAGCAGCGCTGTTGGAGGTGCCTGACTAGCAATGGTGCCACCCCAGGCATCGCTCAGATACCTGCCCCCTAATTTTCTCTCACACCATATTAGTTACAGAGTCACACGGAAGGGAAAGAAGTCCTTTGCCTGCCTGGACTGTTCCAAGCATGACACCCACTAAATCCCCTTTGCCCACATTTGGCCCATATCCCTCTAAACCTTTCATATCCATGTATCCATTCCAGTGCCTTTCCAATATTGCTAATATACTTTATACTTTATTGTCAACAAACAATTGATACTAGAACGTACAATCATCATAGTGATATTTGATTCTGCGCTTCACGCTCCCTGGATTACAAATCAATAGTAAATATTAAAAATTTAAATTATAAGTCACAAATAGAAAATTTAGAAAAATGGAAAGTAAGGTAGTACAAAAAAACCGAGATGGAGGTCCGGATATTTGGAGGGTACGGCCCACACCTGGGTCACAGGATATAATATACCTACCTCAGCCACTTCCTCTGGCAGCTCATCCCACTTTCTGAGTGAAACAGTTACCCATCAGGTTCTTGCTAAATTTCCCCACTAAACCTTAAACGTTTGCCCTCCAGTTCCTGATCCCCCAACCCTGGGGAAAACGTCAGTCCATTCGCCCTGTCTCTGCCCCTCATGATTCTTATTTATGTATTCATTTATCAATTTATTTATTTCTGTATTTATTTAACTATTTATTCCTGTATTTATTTATCTATTTATTTATTTAGATATGAGGAACAGGATAGGCCTTTCCGGCCTTCCACACGACAACTCCAGACTTACAATGACAAAATACCCTACTCACTGATACGCCTTTGACCTACACACCGGATGGTCTTTGAGCTACTCACCATTAGTCTTTGACCTACACACCGGTACATCTCTGACCTATTCACCAGTACATCTTTGACAAATACACCGGTACGACTTTGACCTACTCACTGGTACGTCCTTGACCTGCTCACCGGAACGTCTTTGACCTACACACCGGTACGGCTTTGACCTACACACCGTTCTTCGTAGACCTACACACCGGTACGTCTTTCACCTGCATACTGGTACGTCTTTGACCTACTCACAGGTACGTCTTTGACCTACTCTTGGTACGTCTTTGATCTACACACCGTTCATCTTTGACCTACTCACCGGTACGTCTTTGACCTACACACTGTACGTCTTTGACCTACACATCGTTCGTCTCTGACTTATTCACCAGTACGCCTTTGACCTGCTCACTAAACACCTTTGACCTACACACCGGTACGTCTTTGACCTACTCTTGGTACGCCTTTGACCTACTCTCCAGTACATCTTTGACCTACACACCGGAAGGTCTTTGAGCTACTCACCGTTTGTCTTTGATCTACTCACCAGTATGTCTCTGACCTACACACCGGTACGACTTTGACCTACTCACTGGTACGTCTTTGACCTACACACTCTACGCCTTTGACCTACTCTCGGTAAGTCTTTGACCAACTCACCGGTAAGTCTTTGACCTACACACCGGTACATCTTTGACCTACTCACTATACGCCTTTAACCTACTCACTGGTACGTCTTTGACTTGCACACTGTTCGTCTTTGACCTATTCACCGGTACGTCTTTGACCTACACACCGTTCATCTTTGACCTACACACCGTTCGTCTTTGACCTACTCACTATACGTCTTTGACCTACTCTTGGTATGCCTTTGAACTACACATCATACATCTTTGACCTACACACCGTTCGTCTTTGAAATACTCACCAGTACGTCTTTGACCTACACACCATTTGTCTTTGACCTGCACACCGGTACATCTTTGACGTACTCACCGTTCGTCTTTCACCTACACACCGCTACGTCTCAGACCAAAGCACCATTCGCCTTTGACTTACATACCCGTCGTCTTCGACCTATTCACTAAACGCCTTTCACCTACACACTGGTACGTCTTTGACCTACTCTTGGTATGACCTTGATCTACACACCAGTACGTCTTTGACCTACTCACCGTTACGTCTTTGAACCTACTCAGTATATGCCTTTGACCTACACACCAATCGTCTTTGACCTACTCACCAGTCCGTCTTTGACCTACACATCGGTACGTCTTTGACCTACACACGTTTGTCTTTGACCTACTCACTGGTACGTCTTTGACCTATTCACCAGTACGTCTTTGAACCTACTCAGTATATGCCTTTGACCTATACACCAATCGTCTTTGACCTACTCACCAGTCCATCTTTGACCTATTCACCAGTACGTCTTTGACCTACACACCAGTACGTCTTTGACCTACAAACCGTTCGTCTTTGACCTACAAACTGTTTGTCTTTGAGCTACACATCGTTCGTCTTTGACCTACTCACCGGTACGTCTTTGACCTACACACCGTTCATCTTTGACCTACACACTGGTACGTCTTTGACCTACTCACCAGTACTTCTTTGACCTACTCCGCATTCGTCTTTGAGCTACACACCATTCATCTTTGACCTACTCACCGGTATGTCTTAGACCGACTCACCGGTAAGTCTTTGACCTACTCACCGGTACGCCTTTGACCTGCAAACCATACGTCTTTCACCTTCTAACCGGTACGTCTTTCACCTACTCACCGGTACGTCTTTAACTTGCACACCATTCGTCTTTGACCTACTCACCAGTACGTCTTTGACCTACACACCGGTACGTCTTTGACCTAATCACTGGTACGCCTTTGACCTACTCTCCAGTACGTCTTTGACCTACATACCGGAAGGTCTTTGAGCTACTCACCATTTGTCTTTGATCTACACACCAGTACATCTCTGACCTATTCACCGGTACGTATTTGACCTAAACACCAGTACGTCTTTGACTTACTCACCGGTACATCTTTGACCTACTCACTGGTACATCATTGATCTACTTACCGGTATGTCTTTGACCTAGTCACCGCTACGTCTTTGACCTACACACTGGTACGTCTTTGACCTACTCACTCTATGCCTTTGACCTACTCTCGGTAAGTCATTGACTAACTCACCGGTACGTCTTTGACCTACACACCGTTCGTCTTTGACCTACACACCATTCGTCTTTGACCTACTCACTGGTCATCTTTGACCTACACACCGGTACGCCTTTGACCTACTCGCTATACGTCTTTGACCTACTCTTGGTATGCCTATGAACTACACAGTGGTACATCTTTGACCTACACACCGTTCGTCTTTGAAATACTCACCAGTACGTCTTTGACCTACACACCATTTGTCTTTGACCTACTCACCGGTACATCTTTGACGTACTCACCGTTCGTCTTTCAGCTACACATCATTCGTCTTTGACCTACACACCATTCGTCTTTGACCTATTCACTGTACGTCTTTGACCTACTCACCAATACTTCTTTGATCTACTCACCAGTACGTCTTTGACCTACACAGCGGTACGTCGTTGACCTACACACCGATCGTCTTTGACCTACTCACCAGTCCGTCTTTGACCTACACATCATTCGTCTTTGACCTACACAACGTTCGTCTTTGACCTACTCACTGGCACGTCTCTGACCTACACACCATTATGTCTTTGACCTTCTCACCGGTACGTCTTTGACCTACTCACCAGTACATCTTTGACCTACACACCGGTACGTCTTTGACCTACAAACCATTCGTCTTTGAGCTACACATCGTTCGTCTTTGACCTACTCACCGGTACGTCTTAGACCGACTCACTGGTAAGCCTTTGACCTACTCACTATACACCTTTGACCTACTCACCGGTACGCCTTTGACCTGCAAACCGTAAGTCCTTCACCTTCTAACCGGTACGCCTTTCACCTACTCACCGATACGTCTTTGACCTACTCACCGTTCGTCTTTGACCTACACACCGTTCGTCTTTGACCTACTCACTGGCACGTCTTTGACCTACTCACCGGCACATCTTTGACCTACACACTGGTACGCCTTTGACCTACATATCGTTCGTCTTTGACCTACTCACCGGTACGTCTTTGACCTACACACTGGTACACCTTTGACCTACACACCGGTACTTTTTTGACCTGCACATCGGTATGTCTTTGACCTACTCACCGTTAGTCTTTGACCTACACACTGTTCGACTTTGACCTACTCACTATACACCTTTGAGGTACTCTGCAGAATGCCTTTGACCTGCACACCGTACGTCTTTCACCTTCTAACCGGTATGTCTTTGACCTACTCACCGTAACGTCTTTAACCTGCTCACTAAATGCCTTTGACCTACACACCGGTACGTCTTTGACCTACTCTTGGTATGTCTTTGACCTACTCACCGTTACACCTTTGACCTACTCAGTATACGCCATTGACTCACACACCAATCATCTTTGACCTACTCACCAGTACATCTTTGACCTACTCACCAGTACGTCTTTGACCTACACACCGGTACATCTTTAACCTACTGTTGGTACGTCTTTGACCTACACATCGTTACGTCTTTGACCTACTCACCGGTACGTCTTTGACCTATACACCAATCATCTTTGACCTACTCACCAGTACTTCTTTGACCTACTCACCAGTACTTCTTTGATCTACTCAGCAGTACGTCTTTGACCTACACACCGGTACGTCTTTGAACTACGCACCATTCGTCTTTGACCTACACACCGTTCATCTTTGACCTACACACCGGTACGCCTTTGACCTGCTCACTAAACGCCTTTGACCTACACACCGGTACGTCTTTGACCTTCTCTTGGTATGACTTTGACCTAAACACCTGTACGTCTTTGACCTAATCACCAGTACGCCTTTGACCTACTCTCCGGTACGTCTTTGATCTACACACCGGAAGGTCTTTGAGCTACTCACCATTTGTCTTTGACCTACACACCGGTACATCTCTGACCTATTCACCGGTACGTCTTTGACAAATACACCAGTACGACTTTGACCTACTCACCGGTGCATCTTTGACCTACTCACTGTACGTCTTTGACCTACACACCGGTACGTCTTTGACCCACACACTGGTACATCTTTGATCTACACACCGGTACGTCTTTGACCTACTCATCAGTACATCTTTGACCTACAAACCGTTCGTCTTTGACTTACACACCATTTGTCTTTGACCTACTCACCAGTACGTCTTTGACCTACACACCATTCGTCTTTGACCTACACACCGTTCGTCTTTGACCTATTCATCGTTACGCCTTTGACCTACTCAGTATACTCCTTTGACCTACACACCAATCGTCTTTGACCTACTCACCAGTACTTCTTTGATCTATTCACCAGTACGTGTTTGACCTACACACCGGTACGTCTGACCTACGAACTATTCGTATTTGACCTATTCACCGATACGCCTTTGACCTGCTCACTAAACGCCTTTGGCCTACATACCGGTACATGTTTAACCTTCTCTTGGTACGACTTTGACCTACACATCGGTACGTCTTTGACCTACACGCCGTTACGTCTTTGACCTATTCACCAGTACATCTTTGACCTACACACTGGTACGTCTTTGACCTACAAACCGTTCGTCTTTGACCTACACACCACTACGTCTTTGACCTACTCACCAATACACCTTTGACCTACTCCCTGTTCGTCTTTGACCTACTCACCAGTACTTCTTTCACCTTCTAACTGGTACGTCTTTCACCTACTCACCGGTACGTCTTTGACCTACTCACCGTAACGCCTTTGACCTTCTCACTGGTACGTCTTTAACTTGCACACCGTTCATCTTTGGCCTACTCAGTATACGTCTTTGACCTACTCTTTGTATGCCTTTGACCTGCACACCATACATCTTTGACCTACAAAGCAGTACATCTTTAACCTACACACCGCTTGTCTTTGACCTACTCACCGGTACGTTTTTGACCTCCACACCGATACGTCTTTCACCTACGCACCATTTGTCTTTGCCCTACACACTGTTCGTCGTTGACCTGCACACCATTCGCCTTTGACCTACACACCTGTACGTCTTTGACCTACACACCATTCGTTTTTGACCTACACACCATTCGTTTTTGACCTACAAACCGGTACGTCTTTGACCTACACACCGGTATGTCTTTGACCTACTCACCGTTACACCTTTGACCTACTCAGTATACGCCATTGACCTACACACCAATCGTCTTTGACCTACTCACCAGTACGGCTTTGACCTACACACCGGTACATCTTTGACCTACACACCATTCGTCTTTGACCTATACACTGTTCGTCTTTGACCTACTCACCGGTACATCTTTGACCTGCTCACTAAATGCCTTTGACCTACACACCGGTACGTCTTTGACCTAAACACCGGTACGTCTTTGATCTACTCACCGTTAGACCTTTGACCTACTCAGTATACGCCATTTACCTACACACCAATCATCTTTGACCTACTCACCAATACGTCTTTGACCTACTCACCAGTACGTCTTTGACCTATACACCATTCGTCTTTGACCTACACACTGTTCGTCTTTGACCTACTCACCGGTGCATCTTTGACCTACACACTGGTACATCTTTGACCTACACACTGCTCGCCTTTGACCTACTCACCAGTACGTCTTTGACCTACACACCATTCATCTTTGACCTACACACTGGTACGTCTTAGACCGACTCACCGGTACTTCTTTGACCTACTCAGCGTTCGTCTTTGACCTACACACTGGTACGTCTTTGACCTACACACCGTTCGTCTTTGATCTACTCACCGGTACGACTTTGACCTACACACTGGTACGTCTTTGACCTACACACCGGTACTTTTTTGACCTGCACACCGGTATGTCTTTGACCTACTCACCGTTCGACTTTCACTTACTCACCAGTACGTCTTTGACCTACACACCGTTCGTCTTCGACCTACTCACCGGTATGTCTTTGACCTACACCCATGTATGCCTTTGACATACATACTGTTCGTCTTTGACCTACTCTTTGTACATCTTTGACCTGCACACCATACATCTTTGACCTACACAACAGTACGTCTTTGACCTACGCACCTCTCGTGTTTGACCTACACACTGGCACATCTCAGACCTACACACCGTTACGTCTTTGACCTATTCACTGTTCGTCTTTGACCTACACACCGATACGTCTTTCACCCTGCATACCGGTACTTCTTTGACCTACTCACCGGTATGTCTTTGACCTACTCACCGATATGTCTTTGACCTATTCAGCGGAACACCTTTGACCTACACACCGTTCGACTTTGACCTGCACACCGGTACGTCTTTGACCTACACACTGGTACATCTTTGACCTACTCACTGGTACGTCTTTGACTTGCACACCGTTCATCTTTGAGCTACTCACCGTTACGTCTTTGACCTACATACCATTCGTCTTTGAGCTACACACCGTTCGTCGTTGACCTACACACCGTTCGTCTTTGACCTACTCACCAGTACGTCTTTGACCACACACCGTTCGTCTTCGACCTACTCACCGGTACTTTTTTGACCTGCACACCGGTATGTCTTTGATCTACTCACCATTCGACTTTGACCTACACACCGTTCGTCTTTCACTTACTCACCAGTACGTCTTTGACCACACACCGTTCGTCTTCGACCTACTCACCGGTATGTCTTTGACCTACACCCGTGTATGCCTTTGACATACATACCGTTCGTCTTTGACCTACTCTTTGTACACCTTTGACCTGCACACCATACATCTTTGACCTACACAGCGGTACATCTTTGACCTACACACCGGTACACCTTTGACCTGCATACCGTTCGTCTTTGACCTGCACACCGGTACGTATTTGACCTACTCACCGTTCGTCTTTGACCTACACACCGGTACATCTTTGACCTACACACCGGTACATCTTTGACCTACTCTCCGTAACGCCTTTGACCTACTCAGTATACGCCTTTGACCTACACACTGATCGTCTTTGACCTACTCACCAGTACATCTTCGACCTACTCACCAGTACATCTTTGACCTACACACCATTCGTCTTTGACCTACGCACCGTTCGTCTTTGACCTACTCACCGGTACATCTTTGACTTGCACACCGGTAAGTCTTTGACCTACTCACCGTTCGTCTTTGACCTACACACCGGTACATCTTTGACCTACACACCAGTATGTCTTTGACCTATTCCTGGTACGTCTTTGACCTACACACCGGTACATCTTTGACCTACTCACCATAACGCCTTTGACCTACTCAGTATACGCCTTTGACCTACACACTGATCGTCTTTGACCTACTCACCAGTACATCTTCGACCTACTCACCAGTACATCTTTGACCTACACACCATTCGTTTTTGACCTACGCACCGTTCGTCTTTGACCTACACACTGGTACGTCTTTAACCTACACACCGGTACATCTTTGACTTGCACACCGGTAAGTCTTTGACCTACACACCGTTTGTCTTTGACCTACTCACCAGTACGTCTTTGACCTACAAACCATTCGTCTTTGACCTACTCATCGGTACATCTTTGAGCTACACACCAATCATCTTTGACCTACTCACTATACGTCGTTGACCTACTTTTGGTACGCCTTTGACCTGCACACCGTACATCTTTGACCTACACACCGGTACGTCTTTAACCTACACACCGGTAAGTCTTTGACCTACACACCGGTATGTCTCTGACCTACTCACTGGCACGTCTGTGACCTACACACCGTTACGTCTTTGATACTCACCGGTACGTCTTTCACCTACACACCGGTACGTCTGTGACCTACACACCATTACGACTTTGACCTACACACCGGTATGTCTTTGACCTACACACCATCCGTCTTTGACCTACATACCACTCGTCTTTGACCTACTCACCAATACGTCTTTGACCTACACACCGGTACGTCTTTGACCTACACACCATTCGTCTTTGACCGACTCACCGGTACGTCTTTAACCTACACACCGGTAAGTCTTTGACCTACTCACTATGCACCTTTGACTACTTACCGGTACGTCTTTGACCTGCACACCGTTCCTCTTTGAACTACAAACCGTTCGTCTTTGACCTACACACCGGTACATCTTTGACTTGCACACCGGTACGTCTTTGACCTACACACCGTTTGTCTTTGACCTACTCACCAGTACGTCTTTGACCTACAAACCATTCGTCTTTGACCTACCCATCGGTACGTCTTTGAGCTACACACCAATCATCTTTGACCTACTCACTATACGTCGTTGACCTACTTTTGGTACGCCTTTGACCTGCACACCGTACATCTTTGACCTACACACCATTCGTCTTTGAACTACACACTGTTCGTCTTTGACCTACACACCGGTACATCTTTAACCTACACACCGGTAAGTCTTTGACCTACACACCGGTATGTCTTTGACCTACACACCATTCGTCTTTGACCGACTCACCGGTACGTCTTTAACCTACACACCGGTAAGTCTTTGACCTACTCACTATGCACCTTTGACTACTTACCGGTACGTCTTTGACCTGCACACCGTTCCTCTTTGACCTACACACCATTCGTCTTTGAACTACACACTGTTCGTCTTTGACCTACACACCGGTACGTCTTTAACCTACACACCGGTAAGTCTTTGACCTACACACCGGTATGTCTCTGACCTACTCACTGGCACGTCTGTGACCTACACACCGTTACGTCTTTGATACTCACCGGTACGTCTTTCACCTACACACCGGTACGTCTTTCACCTACTCACTATATGCCTTTGACCTACTCTCGGTACGTCTTTGACCTACACACCGGTATGTCTTTGACCTACACACCATTCGTCTTTGACCGACTCACCGGTACGTCTTTGACCTACACACCGATAAGTCTTTGACCTACTCACTATGCACCTTTGACCTACTTACCGGTACGTCTTTGACCTACACACCGTTCGTCTTTGACCTACACACCATTCGTCTTTGACCTACTCACCGGTAAGTCTTTCACCTACACACCATTCGTCTTTGACCTACTCACCGTTCGAATTTGACCTACACACCATTCGTCTTTGACCTACTCACCAGTACGTCTTTGACCTACTCACTATGCACCTTTGACCTACTCACCGGTACGCCTTTGTCCTGCACACCGTACGTCTTTCACCTTTTCACCGGTACAACTTTCACCTACTCACCGGTACGTCTTTGACCTACACACCAGTACCTCTTTGACCTACTCACCAGTACATCTTTGATCTACTCACCGTTACGTCTTTGACCTACACACCAATCGTCCTTGACCTACTCACTGTACGTCTTTGACCTACTCTTGGTACGCCTTTGACCTGCACACCGTACATCTTTGACCTACACAGCAGTACGTCTTCAACCTACACACCGTTCGCTTTTGACCTACTCACCAGTACATCTTTGACCTACTCACCGTTCATCTTTGACCAACCCACTGGTACGTCTTAGACCTCCACACCGGAACGTCTTTGACCTACACACCGGTACGCCTTTGACCTACACACCGGTACGTCTTTGACCTACACACCGGTACATCTTTGACATACACACCGGTACGCCTTTGAACTGCACACTGTTCGTCTTTGACCTACTCACCGGTCGTCTTTGACGTACACACCGGTACGTCTTTAACCTACTCTTAGTACGTATTTGACCTACACACCGGTATGTCTTTGACCTACTCCTGGTACGTCTTTGACCTACACACCGGTACATCTTTGACCTACTCACCGTAACGCCTTTGACCTACACACTGATCATCTTTGACCTACTCACCAGTACATCTTCGACCTACTCACCGGAACGTCTTTGACATACACACCAGTACGCCTTTGAACTGCACACTGTTCGTCTTTGACCTACTCACCGGTCGTCTTTGACGTACACACCGGTACGTCTTTAACCTACTCTTAGTACGTATTTGACCTACACACCGGTATGTCTTTGACCTACTCCTGGTACGTCTTTGACCTACACACCGGTACATCTTTGACCTACTCACCAGTACATCTTCGACCTACTCACCGGTACGTCTTTGACCTACACACCGGTATGTCTTTGACCTACACACCACTCGTCTTTGACTTACTTACCATTACGACTTTGACCTACACACCGGTATGTCTTTGACCTACACACCATTCGTCTTTGACCTACACTCCATTCGTCTTTGACCTACTCACCGGTCGTCTTTGACCTACACACCGGTACGTCTTTAACCTACTCTTAGTACGTATTTGACCTACACACCGGTATGTCTTTGACCTACTCCTGGTACGTCTTTGACCTACACACCGGTACATCTTTGACCTACTCACCGTAACGCCTTTGACCTACACACTGATCATCTTTGACCTACTCACCAGTACATCTTCGACCTACTCACCGGAACGTCTTTGACATACACACCAGTACGCCTTTGAACTGCACACTGTTCGTCTTTGACCTACTCACCGGTCGTCTTTGACGTACACACCGGTACGTCTTTAACCTACTCTTAGTACGTATTTGACCTACACACCGGTATGTCTTTGACCTACTCCTGGTACGTCTTTGACCTACACACCGGTACATCTTTGACCTACTCACCAGTACATCTTCGACCTACTCACCGGTACGTCTTTGACCTACACACCGGTATGTCTTTGACCTACACACCATTCGTCTTTGACCTACACTCCATTCGTCTTTGACCGACTCACCGGTACGTCTTTGACCTACACACCGGTAAGTCTTTGACCTACTCACTATGCACCTTTGACCTACTTACCGGTACGTCTTTGACCTTCACACCTTTCCTCTTTGACCTACACACAGGTTCGTCTTTGACCTACACACTGTTCGTCTTTGACCTACTCACCGGTAAGTCTTTCACCTACACACCATTCGTCTTTGACCTACTCACCAGTACGCCTTGACCTACTCACTATGCACCTTTGACCTACTCACCGGTACGCCTTTGTCCTACACACCAGTACCTCTTTGACCTACTCACCAGTACGTCTTTGATCTACTCACCGTTACGTCTTTGACCTACACACCAATCGTCCTTGACCTACTCACTATACGTCTTTGACCTACTCTTGGTATGCCTTTGACCTGCACACCGTACATCTTTGACCTACACAGCAGTACGTCTTTAACCTACACACCGTTCGCCTTTGACCTACTCACCAGTACATCTTTGACCTACACACCGGTACGTCTTTGACCTACACTCCGGTAAGTCTTTGACCTACACACTGCTACACCATTGACCTACTCACCGGTATGTCTTTGACCTACACACCGGTACGCCTTTGAACTGCACACTGTTCGTCTTTGACCTACTCACCGGTCGTCTTTGACGTACACACCGGTACATCTTTGACCTATTCACCAGTACATCTTCGACCTACTCACCAGTACATCTTTGACCTACACACCATTCGTCTTTGACCTACGCACCGTTCGTCTTTGACCTACACACCGGTACTTCTTTGACCTACACACCGTATGTCTTTGACCTACTCACCAGTACGTCTTTGACCTACAAACTGTTCGTCTTTGACCTACTCACCGGTACTTCTTTGACCTACACACCGTATGTCTTTGACCTACTCACCAGTACGTCTTTGACCTACAAACTGTTCGTCTTTGACCTACTCACCGGTACTTCTTTGACCTACACACCGTATGTCTTTGACCTACTCACCAGTACGTCTTTGACCTACAAACTGTTCGTCTTTGACCTACTCACCGGTACTTCTTTGACCTACACACCGTATGTCTTTGACCTACTCACCAGTACGTCTTTGACCTACAAACTGTTCGTCTTTGACCTACTCATCGGTACGTCTTTGAGCTACACACCAATCGTCTTTGACCTACTCACTATACGTCTTTGGTACGCCTTTGACCTGTACACCGTACATCTTTGACCTACACAGCGGTACGTCTTTAACCTACACACCGTTCGCCTTTGACCTACTCACCGGTACATCTTTGATCTACTCACCGTTTGCCTTTGACCTACACACTGGTACGTCTTTGATCTACACACCGCTATGCCTTTCACCTGCCCATCGTTCATCTTTGACCCACACACCGTTCGTCTTTGACCTACACATTGCTACGTCTTTGACCTACTCACCGGTACGTCTTTGACGTACCCACCGGAACTTCTTTAACCTACTCTTGGTACGTCTTTGACCTACTCATCGGTACGTCTTTGACCTGCTCACTAAACACCTTTGACCTACACAACGGCATGTCTTTGACCTACTCCTGGTACGTCTTTGACCTACACACCGGTACGTCTTTGACCTACTCACCGTAACGCCTTTGACCTACTCAGTATAAGCCTTTGACCTACACTCTGATCGGCTTTGACCTACACACCGTTCGTCTTTGACCTACACACTAGTATGTCTTTGAACTACACACCGTTCACCCTTGACCTACTCACCGGTACATCTTTGATCTACTCACTGTTTGCCTTTGACCTACACACTGGTACGTCTTTGATCTACACATCGGTATTCCTTTGACCTGCACACCGTTCGTCTTTGACCCACTCACCGGTACGTCTTTGACCTACACACTATTTGCCTTTGACCTACACACCGCTATGTCTTTGACCTACTCCCCGTTCGTCTTTGACCGACACACCGTTCGTCTTTGACCTACTCAACGGTAAGTCTTTGACCTAGACACCGGTACTTCTTTGACCTACTCACCATTCGTCTTTGACCTACTCACAGGTACATCTTTGACCTACACACCGTTCGTCTTTGACCTACTCACCAGTACGCCTTTGTCCTGCACACTGTACGTCTTTCACCTTCTCACCGGTATGACTTTCACCTACTCACCGTTACGTCTTTGACCTACACACCGTTCGTCTTTCACCTACACACCAGTTCGTCTTTGACTTACACACCATTCGTCTTTGACCTACGCACCGGTACGCCTTTGAACTGCACACTGTACGTCTTTGACCTACACTCCGGTAGGTCTTTGACCTGCTCACTAAACACCTTTGACCTACACAACGGTATGTCTTTGACCTACTCCTGGTACGTCTTTGACCTACACACCAGTACGTCTTTGACCTACTCACCGTAACGCCTTTGACCTACTCAGTATACGCCTTTGACCTACACACTGATCGTCTTTGACCTACTCACCAGTACATCGTCGACCTACGCACCAGTACATCTTTGACCTATACACCATTCGTCTTTGACCTACACACCGTTCGTCTTTGACCTACACACCAGTACGTCTTTGACCTACACTCCCTTCACCTTTGACCTACTCACTGGTACATCTTTGATCTACTCACCGTTTGACTTTGACCTACACAACAGTACGTCTTTGACCTACACACCAGTACGTCTTTGACCTACATACCGTTCATCTTTGAACTACTCACCGGTACATCTTTGACCTACTCACTAAACACCTTTGACCTACACACTGGTACGCCTTTGACCTACACACCGTTCGTCTTTGACCTACACTCCGGTAAGTCTTTGACCTACACACCGGTATATCTTTGACCTACTCCTGGTACGTCTTTGACCTACTCACCGGTACATCTTTGATCTACTCACCGTTTGCCTTTGACCTACACACCGCTATGTCTTTGACGTACTCCTCGTTCGTCTTTGACCGAGACACCGTTCGTCTTTGACCTACTCAACGGTAAGTCTTTGACCTACACACCAGTACTTCTTTGACCTACTCACCGTTCGTATTTGACCTACTCACTGGTACATCTTTGACCTACACACCGTTCGTCTTTGACCTACTCACCGGTACGCCTTTGTCCTGCACACCGTACGTCTTTCACCTTCTCACTGGTTTCGACTTTCACCTACTCATCGTTACGTCTTTGACCTACACACCAGTACATCTTTGACCTACTCACTGGTATGTCTTTGACCTACACACCGTTCGTCTTTGACCTACACACTGGTTCCTCTTTAACTTACACACCTCTCGTCTTTGACCTACACACCATTCGTCTTTGACCTACACTCCGGTAAGTCTTTGACCTACGCACTGGTACGCCTTTGAACTGCACGCTGTTCGTCTTTGACCTACTCACCGTTCGTCTTTGACGTACACACCGGTATGTCTTTGACCTGCTCACTAAACATCTTTGACCTACACACCAGTACGTCTTTGACCTTCTCACCGTAACGCTTTTGACCTACTCAGTATACGCCTTTGACCTACACACTGATCGTCTTTGACCGACTCACCAGTACATCTTCGACCTACTCACCAGTACATCTTTGACCTACATACCATTCGTCTTTGACCTACACAGCATTCGTCTTTGACCTACACACCAGTACGTCTTTGACCTACACACCGTTCGCCTTTGACCTACTCACCGGTACATCTTTGATCTACTCACCGTTTGACTTTGACCTACAAACTGGTACGTCTTTGATCTACACACCGGTATGCCTTTGACCTGCCCACCGTTCGTCTTTGACCCACACACCATTCATCTTTGACCTACACACTGCTACGTCTTTGACCTACTCACTGGTAAGTCTTTGACCTACACACCATTTCTCTTTGACCTACTCACCGTTCGTCTTTGACCTACACACCATTCGCCTTTGACCTACTCACCAGTACATCTTTGACCTACACACCGTTCGTCTTTGACCTACTCACCGGTACATCTTTGACCTACACATCGTTCATCTTTGACCTACTCACAAATCGTCTTTGACCTACTCACCATTCGTCTTTGACCTACAAACCGGTAAGTCTTTGACCTACTCACCATTCGTCTTCGACCTACTCACTATGCACCTTTGACCTACTCACTGGTACGCCTTTGTCCTGCACACCGTACGTCTTTCACCTTCTCTCCGGTATGACTTTCACCTACTCACCGGTACGTCTTTGACCTACACATCAGTACATCTTTGACCTACTCACCAGTACGTCTTTGACCTACACACCGGTACGTCTTTGACTTGCACACCGTTCGTCTTTGATCTACTCACCGTTACGTCTTTGACCTACACACCAATCGTCTTTGACCTACTCACTATATGTATTTGACCTACTCTTGGTACGCCTTTGACCTGCACACCGTACATCTTTGACCTACACACCGTTCGTCTTTGACCTACACACTGGTTCGTCTTTGACTTACACACCACTCGTCTTTGACCTAAACACCATTCGTGTTTGACCTACACTCTGGTAAGTCTTTGACCTACACACTGGTACGCCGTTGACCTACTCACCGGTATGACTTTGACCTACGCACTGGTACGCCTTTGAACTGCACGCTGTTCGTCTTTGACCTACTCACCATTCGTCTTTGACCTACACACCGGTATGTCTTTGACCTACACCTGGTACGTCTTTGACCTACACACTGGTACATCTTTGACCTACTCACCAGTACATCTTCTACCTACACACCGGTACGTCTTTAACCTACTCACCAGTACGTCTTTGACCTACAAACTGTTCGTCTTTGACCTACTCATCGGTACGTCTTTGAGCTACACACCAATTGTCTTTGACCTACTCACTTTCCGTCTTTGACCTACTTTTGGTACGCCTTTGACCTGCACACCATACATCTTTGACCTACTCACCGGTACATCTTTGATCTACTCACCGTTTGCCTTTGACCTACACACTGGTACGTCTTTGATCTACACACCGGTATGCCTTTGACCTGCCCACCGTTCGTCTTTGACCCACACACCATTTGCCTTTGACCTACACACCGCTATGTCTTTGACCTACTCCCCGTTCGTCTTTGACCGACACACCGTTTGTCTTTGACCTACTCAACGGCAAGTCTTTGACCTACACACCGGTACTTCTTTGACCTACTCACCGTTCGTATTTGACCTACTCACTGGTACATCTTTGACCTACACACCGTTCGTCTTTGACCTACTCACCGGTACGCCTTTGTCCTGCACACCGTACGTCTTTCACCTTCTCACCGGTATGACTTTCACCTACTCACCGTTACATCTTTGACCTACACACCAGTACATCTTTGACCTACTCACCGGTATGTCTTTGACCTACACACCGTTCGTCTTTGACCTACACACTGGTTCGTCTTTAACTTACACACCTCTCGTCTTTGACCTACACACCAGTCGTCTTTGACCTACACTCCGGTAAGTCTTTGACCTACACACTGGTACGCCTTTGAACTGCACGCTGTTCGTCTTTGACCTACTCACCGTTCGTCTTTGACCTACACACCGGTATGTCTTTGACCTAATCCTGGTACATCTTTGACCTACACACCGGTACGTCTTTGACCTTCTCACCGTAACGCCTTTGACCTACTCAGTATACGCCTCTGACCTACACACTGATCGTCTTTGACCTACTCACCGGTACATCTTTGATCTACTCACCGTTTGCCTTTGACCTACAAACTGGTACGTCTTTGATTTACACACCGGTATGCCTTTGACCTGCCCACCGTTCGTCTTTGACCCACACACCATTTGTCTTTGACCTACACACTGCTACGTCTTTGACCTACTCACCGGTAAGTCTTTGACCTACACACCATTTCTCTTTGACCTACTCACCGTTCGTCTTTGACCTACACACCATTCGCCTTTGACCTACTCACCAGTACATCTTTGACCTACACACCGTTCATCTTTGACCTACTCAACGGTAAGTCTTTGAACTACACACCGGTACTTCTTTGACCTAATCACCGTTCGTCTTTAACCTACTCACCGGTACATCTTTGACCTACACATCGTTCATCTTTGACCTACTCACAAGTCGTCTTTGACCTACTCACCGTTCTTCTTTGACCTACAAACCGATAAGTCTTTGACCTACTCACCGGTAAGTCTTTGACCTACACACCGGTCGTCTTTGACCTACTCACCATTCGTCTTCGACCTACTCACTATGCACCTTTGACCTACTCACTGGTATGCCTTTGTCCTGCACACCGTACGTCTTTCACCTTCTCACCGGTACGACTTTCACCTACTCACTGGTACGTCTTTGACCTAAACATCAGTACATCTTTGACCTACTCACCGGTACGTCTTTGACCTACACACCGGTACGTCTTTGACTTGCACACCGTTCGTCTTTGATCTACTCACCGTTACGTCTTTGACCTACAAACCAATCGTCTTTGACCTACTCACTATATGTATTTGACCTACTCTTGGTACGCCTTTGACCTGCACACCGTACATCTTTGACCTACACACTGGTTCGTCTTTGACTTACACACCACTCGTCTTTGACCTAAACACCATTCGTGTTTGACCTACACTCTGGTAAGTCTTTGACCTACACACTGGTACGCCGTTGACCTACTCACCGGTATGACTTTGACCTACGCACTGGTACGCCTTTGAACTTCACGCTGTTCGTCTTTGACCTACTCAGCGTTCGTCTTTGACCTACACACCGGTATGTCTTTGACCTACACCTGGTACGTCTTTGACCTACACACTGGTACATCTTTGACCTACTCACCAGTACATCTTCGACTTACACACCGGTACGTCTTTAACCTACTCACCAGTACGTCTTTGACCTACAAACTGTTCGTCTTTGACCTACTCATCGGTACGTCTTTGAGCTACACACCAATTGTTTTTGACCTACTCACTATACGTCTTTGACCTACTTTTGGTATTCCTTTGACCTGCACACCATACATCTTTGACCTACTCACCGGTACATCTTTGATCTACTCACCGTTTGCCTTTGACCTACACACTGGTACATCTTTGATCTACACACCGGTATGCCTTTGACCTGCCCACCGTCCGTCTTTGACCCACACACCGTTCGTCTTTGACCTATACACCAATTGTCTTTGACCTACTCCCCGTTCGTCTTTGTCCGACACTCCGTTCGTCTTTGACCTACTCAACGGCAAGTCTTTGACCTACACACCGGTACTTCTTTGACCTACTCACCGTTCGTATTTGACCTACTCACTGGTACATCTTTGACCTACACACCGTTCGTATTTGACCTACTCACTGGTACATCTTTGACCTACACACCGTTCGTCTTTCACCTTCTCACCGGTACGACTTTCACCTACTCACCGTTACATCTTTGACCTACACACCAGTACATCTTTGACCTACTCACCGGTATGTCTTTGACCTACACACCGTTCGTCTTTGACCTACACACTGGTTCGTCTTTAACTTACACACCTCTCGTCTTTGACCTACACACCATTCGTCTTTGACCTACACTCCGGTAAGTCTTTGACCTACACACTGGTACGCCTTTGAACTGCACGCTGTTCGTCTTTGACCTACACACCGGTATGTCTTTGACCTACTCCTGGTACATCTTTGACCTACACACCGGTACGTCTTTGACCTTCTCACCGTAACGCCTTTGACCTACTCAGTATACGCCTTTGACCTACACACTGATCGTCTTTGACCTACTCACCGGTACATCTTTGATCTACTCACCGTTTGCCTTTGACCTACAAACTGGTACGTCTTTGATTTACACACTGGTATGCCTTTGACCTGCCCACTGTTCGTCTTTGACCCACACACCATTCGTCTTTGACCTACACACTGCTACGTCTTTGACCTACTCACCGGTAAGTCTTTGACCTACACACCATTTCTCTTTGACCTACTCACCGTTCGTCTTTGACCTACACACCATTCGCCTTTGACCTACTCACCAGTACATCTTTGACCTACACACCGTTCGTCTTTGACCTACTCAACGGTAAGTCTTTGACCTACACACTGGTACTTCTTTGACCTAATCACCGTTCGTCTTTGACCTACTCACCGGTACATCTTTGACCTACACATCGTTCATCTTTGACCTACTCACAAGTCGTCTTTGACCTACTCACCGTTCGTCTTTGACCTACAAACCGGTAAGTCTTTGACCTACTCACCTGTAAGTCTTTGACCTACACACCGGTCGTCTTTGACCTACTCACCATTCGTCTTCGACCTACTCACTATGCACCTTTGACCTACTCACTGGTACGCCTTTGTCCTGCACACCGTACGTCTTTCACCTTCTTACCGGTACGACTTTCACCTACTCACCGGTACGTCTTTGACCTACACATCAGTATCTCTTTGACCTACTCACCGGTACGTCTTTGAACTACACACCGGTACGTCTTTGACTTGCACACCGTTCGTCTTTGATCTACTCACCGTTACGTCTTTGACCTACACACCAATCGTCTTTGACCTACTCACTATATGTATTTGACCTACTCTTGGTACGCCTTTGACCTGCACACCGTACATCTTTGACCTACACACCATTCGTCTTTGACCTACTCCTGGTACATCTTTGACCTACACACCGGTACGTCTTTGACCTTCTCACCGTAACGCCTTTGACCTACTCAGTATACGCCTTTGACCTACACACCGTTCGTCTTTGACCCACACACCATTCGTCTTTGACCTACACACTGCTACGTCTTTGACCTACTCACCGGTAAGTCTTTGACCTACACACCATTTCTCTTTGACCTACTCATCGTTCGTCTTTGACCTACACACTGGTTCGTCTTTGACTTACACACCACTCGTCTTTGACCTAAACACCATTCGTGTTTGACCTACACTCTGGTAAGTCTTTGACCTACACACTGGTACGCCGTTGACCTACTCACCGGTATGACTTTGACCTATGCACTGGTACGCCTTTGAACTGCACGCTGTTCGTCTTTGACCTACTCACCATTCGTCTTTGACCTACACACCGGTATGTCTTTGACCTACACCTGGTACGTCTTTGACCTACACACTGGTACATCTTTGACCTACTCACCAGTACATCTTCGACCTACACACCGGTACGTCTTTAACCTACTCACCAGTACGTCTTTGACCTACAAACTGTTCGTCTTTGACCTACTCATCGGTACGTCTTTGAGCTACACACCAATTGTCTTTGACCTACTCACTATACGTCTTTGACCTACTTTTGGTACGCCTTTGACCAGCACACCATACATCTTTGACCTACTCACCGGTACATCTTTGATCTACTCACCGTTTGCCTTTGACCTACACACTGGTACGTCTTTGATCTACACACCGGTATGCCTTTGACCTGCCCACCGTCCGTCTTTGACCCACACACCGTTCGTCTTTGACCTACACACTGCTACGTCTTTGACCTACTCACCGGTATGTCTTTGACCTATACACCATTTGTCTTTGACCTACACACCGCTATGTCTTTGACCTACTCCCCGTTCATCTTTGACCGACACACCGTTCGTCTTTGACCTACTCAACGGCAAGTCTTTGACCTGCATACCGGTATGTCTTTGACCTACGCACTGGTACGCCTTTGAACTGCACGCTGTTCGTCTTTGACCTACACACCGGTATGTCTTTGACCTACTCCTAGTACGTCTTTGACCTACACACCGGTACGTCTTTGACCTTCTCACCGTAACGCCTTTGACCTACTCAGTATATGCCTTTGACCTACACACTGATCGTCTTTGACCTACTCACCAGTACATCTTCGACCTACTCACCAGTACATCTTTGACCTACATACCATTCGTCTTTGACCTACACACCATTTGCCTTTGACCTACTCACCGGTACATCTTTGATCTACTCACCGTTTGCCTTTGACCTACAAACTGGTACGTCTTTGATCTACACACCGGTATGCCTTTGACCTGCCCACCATTCGTCTTTGACCCACACACCATTCGTCTTTGACCTACACACTGCTACGTCTTTGACCTACTCACCGTTCGTCTTTGACCTACAAACCAGTAAGTCTTTGACCTTCTCACCGGTAAGTCTTTGACCTACACACCGGTCGTCTTTGACCTACTCACCATTCGTCTTCGACCTACTCACTATGCACCTTTGACCTACTCACTGGTACGCCTTTGTCCTGCACACCGTACGTCTTTCACCTTCTCACCGGTACGACTTTCACCTACTCACCGGTACGTCTTTGACCTACACATCAGTACATCTTTGACCTACTCACCGGTACATCTTTGACCTACACACCAATCGTCTTTGACCTACTCACTATATGTATTTGACCTACTCTTGGTACGCCTTTGACCTCCACACCGTACATCTTTGACCTACACACCGTTCGTCTTTGACCTACACACTGGTTTGTCTTTGACTTACACACCACTCGTCTTTGACCTAAACACCATTCGCGTTTGACCTACACTCTGGTAAGTCTTTGACCTACTCACTATACGTCTTTGACCTACTTTTGGTACGCCTTTGACCTGCACACCATACATCTTTGACCTACTCACCGGTACATCTTTGATCTACTCACCGTTTGCCTTTGACCTACACACTGGTACGTCTTTGATCTACACACCGGTATGCCTTTGACCTGCCCACCGTTCGTCTTTGACCCACACACCGTTCGTCTTTGACCTACACACCAGTACCTCTTTGACCTACTCACCGGTACGTCTTTGACCTACACACCAATCGTCTTTGACCTACTCACTATATGTATTTGACCTACTCTTGGTACGCCTTTGACCTGCACACCGTACATCTTTGACCTACACACCGTTCGTCTTTGACCTACTCACCGGTATGTCTTTGACCTACTCCTGGTACATCTTTGACCTACACACCGGTACGTCTTTGACCTTCTCACCGTAACGCCTTTGACCTACTCAGTATAAGCCTTTGACCTACACACTGCTCGTCTTTGACCTACTCACCGGTACATTTTTGATCTACTCACCGTTTGCCTTTGACCTACAAACTGGTACGTCTTTGATTTACACACCGGTATGCCTTTGACCTGCCCACCGTTCGTCTTTGACCCACACACCATTCGTCTTTGACCTACACACTGCTACGTCTTTGACCTACTCACCGGTAAGTCTTTGACCTACACACCATTTCTCTTTGACCTACTCACCGTTCGTCTTTGACCTACACACCATTCGCCTTTGACCTACTCACCAGTACATCTTTGACCTAAACACCGTTCGTCTTTGACCTACTCAACGGTAAGTCTTTGACCTACACACCGGTACTTCTTTGACCTAATCACCGTTCGTCTTTGACCTACTCACCGGTACATCTTTGACCTACACATCGTTCATCTTTGACCTACTCACAAGTCGTCTTTGACCTACTCACCGTTCGTCTTTGACCTACTCACCGTTCGTCTTTGACCTACAAACCGGTAAGTCTTTGACCTACACACCGGTCGTCTTTGACCTACTCACCATTCATCTTCGACCTATTCACTATGCACCTTTGACCTACTCACTGGTACGCCTTTGTCCTGCACACCGTACGTCTTTCACCTTCTCACCGGTACGACTTTCACCTACTCACCGGTACGTCTTTGACCTACACATCAGTACATCTTTGACCTACTCACCGGTACGTCTTTGACCTACACACCGGTACGTCTTTGACTTGCACACCGTTCGTCTTTGATCTACTCACCGTTACGTCTTTGACCTACACACCAATCGTCTTTGACCTACTCACTATATGTATTTGACCTACTCTTGGTACGCCTTTGACCTCCACACCGTACATCTTTGACCTACACACCGTTCGTCTTTGACCTACACACTGGTTCGTCTTTGACTTACACACCACTCGTCTTTGACCTAAACACCATTCGTGTTTGACCTACACTCTGGTAAGTCTTTGACCTACTCACTATACGTCTTTGACCTACTTTTGGTACGCCTTTGACCTGCACACCATACATCTTTGACCTACTCACCGGTACATCTTTGATCTACTCACCGTTTGCCTTTGACCTACACACTGGTACGTCTTTGATCTACACACCGGTATGCCTTTGACCTGCCCACCGTTCGTCTTTGACCCACACACCATTCGTCTTTGACCTACACACTGCTACGTCTTTGACCTACTCACCGGTACGTCTTTGACCTATACACCATTTGTCTTTGACCTACTCCCCGTTCGTCTTTGACCGACACACCGTTCGTCTTTGACCTACTCAACGGCAAGTCTTTGACCTACACACCGGTACTTCTTTGACCTACTCACCGTTCGTATTTGACCTACTCACTGGTACATCTTTGACCTACACACCGTTCGTCTTTGACCTACTCACCGGCACGTCTTTGACCTACACACCAATCGTCTTTGATCTACTCACTATACGTATTTGACCTACTCTTGGTACGCCTTTGACCTGCACACCGTACATCTTTGACCTACACAGCGGTACGTCTTTAACCTTCAAACCGTTCGCCTTTGACCTACTCGACGGTACATCTTTGACCTACTCACCGTTCGTATTTGACCTACTCACTGGTACATCTTTGACCTACACACCGTTCGTCTTTGACCTACTCACCGGTACGCCTTTGTTCTGCACACCGTACGTCTTTCACCTTCTCACCGGTACGACTTTCACCTACTCACCGTTACATCTTTGACCTACACACCAGTACATCTTTGACCTACTCACCGGTATGTCTTTGACCTACACACCGTTCGTCTTTGACCTACACACTGGTTTGTCTTTAACTTACACACCTCTCGTCTTTGACCTACTCGCCGGTACGTCTTTGAACTACACACCGGTATGCCTTTGACCTGCCCACCATTCGTCTTTGACCCACACACCATTCGTCTTTGACCTACACACTGGTTCGTCTTTAACTTACACACCTCTCGTCTTTGACCAACTCACCGGTACGTCTTTGAACTACACACCGGTATGCCTTTGACCTGCCCACCATTCGTCTTTGACCCACACACCATTCGTCTTTGACCTACACACTGCTACGTCTTTGACCTACTCACCGGTAAGTCTTTGACCTACTCACCATTTCTCTTTGACCTACTCACCGTTCGTCTTTGACCTACACACCATTCGCCTTTGACCTACTCACCAGTACATCTTTGACCTACACACCGTTCGTCTTTGACCTACTCAACGGTAAGTCTTTGACCTACACACCGGTACTTCTTTGACCTAATCACCGTTCGTCTTTGACCTACTTACTGGTACATCTTTGACTTGCACACCGGTACGTCTTTGACCTACACACCAGTACATCTTTGACCTACACACCGTTCGTCTTTGACCTACACACCGTTTGTCCTTGACTTACACACCGGTACGTCTTTGACCTACTCACCAGTACACCTTGACCTACAAACTGTTCGTCTTTGACCTACTCATCTGTACGTCTTTGAGCTACACACCAATTGTCTTTGACCTACTCACTATACATCTTTGACCTACTTTTGGTACGCCTTTGACCTGCATACCGTACATCTTTGACCTACTCACCGGTGCATCTTTGATCTACTCACCGTTTGCCTTTGATCTACAAACTGGTACGTCTTTGATCTACACACCGGTATGCCTTTGACCTGCCCACCGTTCGTCTTTGACCCACACACCGTTCGTCTTTGACCTACACACTGCTACGTCTTTGACCTACTCACTGGTACGTCTTTGACCTACACACCATTTCTCTTTGACCTACACACCGCTATGTCTTTGACCTACTCTCCTTTCGTCTTTGACCGACACACCGTTCGTCTTTGACCTACTCACTGGTACATCTTTGACCTACACACCGTTCGTCTTTGACCTACTCACCGGTACGCCTTTGTCCTGCACACTGTACGTCTTTCACCTTCTCACCGGTATGACTTTCACCTACTCACCATTACATCTTTGACCTACACACCAGTACATCTTTGACCTACTCACCGGTACGTCTTTGACCTACACACCGTTCGCCTTTGACCTACTCACCGGTGCATCTTTGATCTACTCACCGTTTGCCTTTGACCTACAAACTGGTACGTCTTTGATCTACACACCGGTATGCCTTTGACCTGCCCACCGTTCATCTTTGACCCACACACCATTCGTCTTTGACCTACACACTGCTACGTCTTTGACCTACTCACCGGTAAGTCTTTGACCTACACACCATTTGTCTTTGACCTACTCATCGTTTGTCTTTGACCTACTCACCAGTTGTCTTTGACCTGCTCACATTTCGTCTTTGACCTACACACCGTTCATCTTTGACCTACTCACCGGTACGTCTTTGAGCTGCACACCAATCGTCTTTGACGTACTCACTATACGTCTTTGACCTACTCAGTATACGCCTTCGACCTACTCATCAGTACAATTTTGACCTACACACCATTCATCTTTGATCTACTCACCGGCACGTCTTTGACCTACACACCAATCGTCTTTGATCTACTCACTATACGTATTTGACCTACTCTTGGTACGCCTTAGACCTGCACACCGTACATCTTTGACCTACACAGCGGTACGTCTTTAACCTTCAAACCGTTCGCCTTTGACCTACTCAACGGTACATCTTTGACCTACTGACCGTTCATCTTTGACCTACTCACCAGTAAGTCTTTGACCTACACACCGGTACTTCTTTGACCTACACACCGGTCGTCTTTGACCTACTCCCCATTCGCCTTCGACCTACTCACTATGCACCTTTGACCTACTCACTGGTACGCCTTTGTCCTGCACACCGTACGTCTTTCACCTTCTCACCGGTACGTCTTTGACCTACACACCATTACATCTTTGACCAACTCACCGGTACGTCTTTGACCTACACACCAGTATCTCTTTGACCTACTCACTGGTACGTCTTTGACCTACACACCGGTACGTCTTTGACTTGCACACCGTTCGTCTTTGATCTACTCACCGTTAAGTCTTTGACCTACACACCAATCATCTTTGACCTACTCACTGTACGTATTTGACCTACTCTTGGTACGCCCTTGTCCTGCACACCGTACGTCTTTCACCTTTTCACCAGTACAACTTTCACCTACTCACCGGTACGTCTTTGACCTACACACCAGTACCTCTTTGACCGACTCACTGGTACGTCTTTGACCTACACACCGTTCGTCTTTGATCTACTCACCGTTAAGTCTTTGACCTACACACCAATCATCTTTGACCTACTCACTATACGTATTTGACCTACTCTTGGTACGCCTTTGACCTGCACACCGTACATCTTTGACCTACACAGCGGTACGTCTTTAACCTTCAAACCGTTCGCCTTTGACCTACTCAACGGTACATCTTTGACCTACTCACCGTTCGTATTTGACCTACTCACTGGTACATCTTTGACCTACACACCGTTCGTCTTTGACCTACTCACCGGTACGCCTTTGTCCTGCACACCGTACGTCTTTCACCTTCTCACCGGTACGACTTTCACCTACTCACCGTTACATCTTTGACCTACACACCAGTACATCTTTGACCTACTCACCGGTATGTCTTTGACCTACACACCGTTCGTCTTTGACCTACACACTGGTTCGTCTTTAACTTACACACCTCTCGTCTTTGACCTACTCACCGGTAAGTCTTTGACCTACACACCATTTCTCTTTGACCTACTCACCGTTCGTCTTTGACCTACACACCATTCGCCTTTGACCTACTCACCAGTTCATCTTTGACCTACACACCGTTCGTCTTTGACCTACTCAACTGTAAGTCTTTGACCTACACACCGGTACTTCTTTGACCTAATCACCATTCGTCTTTGACCTACTTACTGGTACATCTTTGACTTGCACACCGGTACGTCTTTGACCTACACACCAGTACATCTTTGACCTACACACCGTTCATCTTTGACCTACACACCGTTCGTCCTTGACCTACACACCGGTACGTCTTTGACCTACTCACCAGTACACCTTGACCTACAAACTGTTCGTCTTTGACCTACTCATCGGTACGTCTTTGAGCTACACACCAATTGTCTTTGACCTACTCACTATACATCTTTGACCTACTTTTGGTACGCCTTTGACCTGCATACCGTACATCTTTGACCTACTCACCGGTGCATCTTTGATCTACTCACCGTTTGCCTTTGATCTACAAACTGGTACGTCTTTGATCTACACACCGGTATGCCTTTGACCTGCCCACCGTTCGTCTTTGACCCACACACCGTTCGTCTTTGACCTACACACTGCTACGTCTTTGACCTACTCACCGGTACGTTTTTGACCTACACACCATTTGTCTTTGACCTACACACTGCTACGTCTTTGACCTACTCACTGGTACATCTTTGACCTACACACCATTTGTCTTTGACCTACACACCGCTATGTCTTTGACCTACTCTCCTTTCGTCTTTGACCGACACACCGTTCGTCTTTGACCTACTCACTGGTACATCTTTGACCTACACACCGTTCGTCTTTGACCTACTCACCGGTACGCCTTTGTCCTGCACACTGTACGTCTTTCACCTTCTCACCGGTATGACTTTCACCTACTCACCGTTACATCTTTGACCTACACACCAGTACATCTTTGACCTACTCACCGGTACGTCTTTGACCTACACACCGTTCGCCTTTGACCTACTCACCGATGCATCTTTGATCTACTCACCGTTTGCCTTTGACCTACAAACTGGTACGTCTTTGATCTACACACCGGTATGCCTTTGACCTGCCCACCGTTCATCTTTGACCCACACACCATTCGTCTTTGACCTACACACTGCTACGTCTTTGACCTACTCACCGGTAAGTCTTTGACCTACACACCATTTGTCTTTGACCTACTCATCGTTCGTCTTTGACCTACTCACCAGTTGTCTTTGACCTGCTCACATTTCGTCTTTGACCTACACACCGTTCATCTTTGACCTACTCACCGGTACGTCTTTGAGCTGCACACCAATCGTCTTTGACGTACTCACTATACGTCTTTGACCTACTCAGTATACGCCTTCGACCTACTCATCAGTACAATTTTGACCTACACACCATTCATCTTTGATCTACTCACCGGCACGTCTTTGACCTACACACCAATCGTCTTTGATCTACTCACTATACGTATTTGACCTACTCTTGGTACGCCTTAGACCTGCACACCGTACATCTTTGACCTACACAGCGGTACGTCTTTAACCTTCAAACCGTTCGCCTTTGACCTACTCAACGGTACATCTTTGACCTACTGACCGTTCATCTTTGACCTACTCACCAGTAAGTCTTTGACCTACACACCGGTACTTCTTTGACCTACACACCGGTCGTCTTTGACCTACTCCCCATTCGCCTTCGACCTACTCACTATGCACCTTTGACCTACTCACTGGTACGCCTTTGTCCTGCACACCGTACGTCTTTCACCTTCTCACCGGTACGTCTTTGACCTACACACCAGTACATCTTTGACCAACTCACCGGTACGTCTTTGACCTACACACCAGTATCTCTTTGACCTACTCACCGGTACGTCTTTGACCTACACACCGGTACGTCTTTGACTTGCACACCGTTCGTCTTTGATCTACTCACCGTTAAGTCTTTGACCTACACACCAATCATCTTTGACCTACTCACTGTACGTATTTGACCTACTCTTGGTACGCCTTTGTCCTGCACACCGTACGTCTTTCACCTTTTCACCAGTACAACTTTCACCTACTCACCGGTACGTCTTTGACCTACACACCAGTACCTCTTTGACCTACTCACCGGTACGTCTTTGACCTACACACCGTTCGTCTTTGATCTACTCACCGTTAAGTCTTTGACCTACACACCAATCATCTTTGACCTACTCACTATACGTATTTGACCTACTCTTGGTACGCCTTTGACCTGCACACCGTACATCTTTGACCTACACAGCGGTACGTCTTTAACCTTCAAACCGTTCGCCTTTGACCTACTCAACGGTACATCTTTGACCTACTCACCGTTCGTATTTGACCTACTCACTGGTACATCTTTGACCTACACACCGTTCGTCTTTGACCTACTCACCGGTACGCCTTTGTCCTGCACACCGTACGTCTTTCACCTTCTCACCGGTACGACTTTCACCTACTCACCGTTACATCTTTGACCTACACACCAGTACATCTTTGACCTACTCACCGGTATGTCTTTGACCTACACACCGTTCGTCTTTGACCCACACACCATTCGTCTTTGACCTACACACTGCTACGTCTTTGACCTACTCACCGGTAAGTCTTTGACCTACACACCATTTCTCTTTGACCTACTCAACGGTAAGTCTTTGACCTACACACCGGTACTTCTTTGACCTAATCACCATTCGTCTTTGACCTACTTACTGGTACATCTTTGACTTGCACACCGGTACGTCTTTGACCTACACACCAGTACATCTTTGACCTACACACCGTTCATCTTTGACCTACACACCGTTCGTCCTTGACCTACACACCGGTACGTCTTTGACCTACTCACCAGTACACCTTGACCTACAAACTGTTCGTCTTTGACCTACTCATCGGTACGTCTTTGAGCTACACACCAATTGTCTTTGACCTACTCACTATACATCTTTGACCTACTTTTGGTACGCCTTTGACCTGCATACCGTACATCTTTGACCTACTCACCGGTGCATCTTTGATCTACTCACCGTTTGCCTTTGATCTACAAACTGGTACGTCTTTGATCTACACACCGATATGCCTTTGACCTGCCCACCGTTCGTCTTTGACCCACACACCGTTCGTCTTTGACCTACACACTGCTACGTCTTTGACCTACTCACCGGTACGTCTTTGACCTACACACCATTTGTCTTTGACCTACACACTGCTACGTCTTTGACCTACTCACTGGTACATCTTTGACCTACACACCATTTGTCTTTGACCTACACACCGCTATGTCTTTGACCTACTCTCCTTTCGTCTTTGACCGACACACCGTTCGTCTTTGACCTACTCACTGGTACATCTTTGACCTACACACCGTTCGTCTTTGACCTACTCACCGGTACGCCTTTGTCCTGCACACTGTACGTCTTTCACCTTCTCACCGGTATGACTTTCACCTACTCACCGTTACATCTTAGACCTACACACCAGTACATCTTTGACCTACTCACCGGTACGTCTTTGACCTACACACCGTTCGCCTTTGACCTACTCACCGGTGCATCTTTGATCTACTCACCGTTTGCCTTTGACCTACAAACTGGTACGTCTTTGATCTACACACCGGTATGCCTTTGACCTGCCCACCGTTCGTCTTTGAACCACACACCATTCGTCTTTGACCTACACACTGCTACGTCTTTGACCTACTCACCGGTAAGTCTTTGACCTACACACCATTTGTCTTTGACCTACTCATCGTTCGTCTTTGACCTACTCACCGGTACATCTTTGACCTACACATCGTTCATCGTTGACCTACTCACCAGTTGTCTTTGACCTACTCACATTTCGTCTTTGACCTACACACTGCTACGTCTTTGACCTACTCACCGGTAAGTCTTTGACCTACACACCATTTGTCTTTGACCTACACATCGTTCATCTTTGACCTACTCACCAGTTGTCTTTGACCTACTCACATTTCGTCTTTGACCTACACACCGTTCATCTTTGACCTACTCACCGGTACGTCTTTGAGCTGCACACCAATCGTCTTTGACGTACTCACTATACGTCTTTGACCTACTCAGTATACGCCTTCGACCTACTCATCAGTACAATTTTGACCTACACACCATTCATCTTTGACCTACTCACCGGCACGTCTTTGACCTACACACCAATCGTCTTTGATCTACTCACTATACGTATTTGACCTACTCTTGGTACGCCTTTGACCTGCACACCGTACATCTTTGACCTACACAGCGGTACGTCTTTAACCTTCAAACCGTTCGCCTTTGACCTACTCAACGGTACATCTTTGACCTACTGACCGTTCATCTTTGACCTACTCACCAGTAAGTCTTTGACCTACACACCGGTACTTCTTTGACCTACACACCGGTCATCTTTGACCTACTCCCCATTCGCCTTCGACCTACTCACTATGCACCTTTGACCTACTCACTGGTACGCCTTTGTCCTGCATACCGTACGTCTTTCACCTTCTCACCGGTACGTCTTTGACCTACACACCAGTACATCTTTGACCTACTCACCGGTACGTCTTTGACCTACACACCGGTACGTCTTTGACTTGCACACCGTTCGTCTTTGATCTACTCACCGTTAAGTCTTTGACCTACACACCAATCATCTTTGACCTACTCACTGTACGTATTTGACCTACTCTTGGTACGCCTTTGTCCTGCACACCGTACGTCTTTCACCTTTTCACCAGTACAACTTTCACCTACTCACCGGTACGTCTTTGACCTACACACCAGTACCTCTTTGACCTACTCACCGGTACGTCTTTGACCTACACACCGTTCGTCTTTGATCTACTCACCGTTAAGTCTTTGACCTACACACCAATCATCTTTGACCTACTCACTATACGTATTTGACCTACTCTTGGTACGCCTTTGACCTGCACACCGTACATCTTTGACCTACACAGCGGTACGTCTTTAACCTACAAACCGTTCGCCTTTGACCTACTCTCCGGTACATCTTTGACCTACTGACCGTTCATCTTTGACCTACACACCGTTCGTCTTTGACCTACTCACCGGCACGTCTTTGACCTACACACCGGTACGTCTTTGACCTACACACCAGTACATCTTTGACCTACGCACCGTTCATCTTTGACCTACACACTGGTACATCTTTGACTTGCACACCGGTACATCTTTGACCTACTCACCGGTACGTCTTTGAGCTGCACACCAATCGTCTTTGACCTACTCACTATACGTCTTTGACCTACTCAGTATACGCCTTCGACCTACTCATCAGTACAATTTTGACCTACACACCATTCATCTTTGACCTACTCACCGGCACGTCTTTGACCTACACACCAATCGTCTTTGATCTACTCACTATACGTATTTGACCTACTCTTGGTACGCCTTTGACCTGCACACCGTACATCTTTGACCTACACAGCGGTACGTCTTTAACCTTCAAACCGTTCGCCTTTGACCTACTCAACGGTACATCTTTGACCTACTGACCGTTCATCTTTGACCTACTCACCAGTAAGTCTTTGACCTACACACCGGTACTTCTTTGACCTACACACCGTTCATGTTTGACCTACTCACCAGTACGTCTTTGACCTACTGACCGTTCATCTTTGACCTACTCACCGGCACGTCTTTGACCTACACACCGGTACGTCTTTGTCCTACACACCAGTACATCTTTGACCTACACACCGTTCATCTTTGACCTACACACCGGTACATCTTTGACCTACACACCGGTACATCTTTGACTTGCACACAGGTACGTCTTTGACCTACACACCGGTACGTCTTTGATACTCACCAGTACGTCTTTCACCTACACCCCGGTACATCTGTGACCTACACACAATTACGACTTTGACCTATTCAATGGTATGTCTTTCACCTACACACCGGTATGTCTTTGACGTTCACACCGGTACGATTTTTACCTGCATACCGATATGTCTTTGACCTATGCACCGGTACGGCATTGACCTACACACCGTTCGTCTTTGACCTACACACCAGTCGTCTTTGACCTACACACTGTTCGTCTTTGACCTACTCACCGGTACGTCTTTGACCTACTCACCCGTACGTCTTTGAACTACTCACCGGTACGACTTTGACATACTCACCGGTCGTCTTTGACCTACTCACCCGTACGTCTTTGAACTACTCACCGGTACGACTTTGACCTACTCACCGTTCATCTTTGACCTACACACCGGTACGTCTTTGACCTATACACCGGTACGCCTTTGACCTACACACAGTTAGTCTTTGACCTATACACCGGTACGTCTTTGACCTACACTCCATTGGTCTTTGACCTACTCACTGTTCGTCTTTGACCTACTCATCAGTCCATCTTTGACCTACACACCGGTACATCTTTAACGTACTCTTGGTACATCTTCGACCTACACTCCATTCGTCTTTGACCTTACTCACCGGTACATCTTTGACCTACACACCAGTACATCTTTGACCTACTCACTATACGTCTTTGACCTAGTCTTGGTACGTCTTTGACCCTCACACCAGTACGTCTTTGACCTTCTCATCATTCGTCTTTGACCTTTGGAGGAAACCGGAGCACCCAGTGAAAAGACAGGCTTTCTAAGGGAGAACATACAACCGCCAGGATTGAACCCTGAACTCTGACCCCCACTCTCTACAAAATTGCGCTAACTGCTGCACGACCTTGCCACCCGTATCTCTATGGGTCACTCCTCAAGTTTCAAATGAAGTCCTAGTCTGCTCAAACTCTCTGTGACTCCGTTTGTCTCATCCTGGCAATATCGTCACACACCTTTTCTGCACTCTTTCCAGCTCAATGGCCTGTAGAGCTACAGCATTATGCACCATCTCATCATCATCATGAATGTATTCAATAACCAGGCTGATGAAGGTCAGTATGCAAATGCCTTTTTCGCCACCCTGTCTCTCAGGAGCTCCTATGGCCCTCCCTTTTACAGAGTTCTGTTCTAATATAGCACCAATAGTTAGGGTGGAGAGGCAGCATTTGTTGGGCCTGGGCGAGTGCAGTAAATGTGGATTTCTCCATTAGTTGATAGTTGACCGGTTCCTACTCATTGGATGTGATGAAAGCGGCTGTCTTACCTTTTCAGGGTAAAACAAAATCTCTATGGCGGAGGGAGGGATGGGGCTGGGACTGGGACAATCATTGCTGTAATGGGTCTTGATCATTTGATATGCTTTTCCTCAAACATTCATTGCTGGTGCCAGTGCAGTGTAGTTCATCACTGAGGTGATGGAGAGACGTGAAGGTGATGAAGTGCCTTTATCATCCAGATGTTTAACCTGAGGACATTAGTTACTGGGGCAGGTTGTTGCGTGAGGATGCTATTCCTCGGAGCGTTAGAGACTGAGCTATATAAAACTTCTTATCGAGGTACGTAAAGCCATGAGGTGCATAGATAGAGTGAAGACACACACTCTTCCTTCTCCCAGGGAAGGAGAATTAAGTCCATGAGGGCATGCATTTAAGGTGAGATGGGAAAGATTAAAAAGGAATCTGAGGGGCAACTTCTTTAAGCAGAGGTTGGTGCGTATCTGGAGCAAGCTAGCAGAGGAAGTGGTTGAGGCATGTACAATAACAATATTTAAGAGACATTTGTTAAGTATACGGACAGGAGGGGTTTAGAGGGGCATGATCCAAACATAAGTAAATGAGACTAGCTTGATTGACATCATAGTCAACATGGATCATTCGTTCTGAGGGACTTATTCCTGTGCTGCAGTCCCCTATAAGGGCCACCTTCTCACTTGTTTCCGTGTCCAACAACATGGAGCTCAGCCTCTGAACACGTGTGTTACTCACTGCCTGTGATGCCGAACATGTGTATTACTCACTGCCTGTGACGCCGGACATGTGTATTACTCACTGCCTGTGACGCCGGACACCTGTATTACTCACTGCCTGTGACGCCAGACACGTGTGTTACTTACTGCTTGTGATGCCGAACACGTGTGTTACTTACTGCCTGTGATGCCGAACACATGTTTACTGAACACGTGTATTACTCACTACCTGTGACGCCAAACACGTGTATTACTCACTGCCTGTGGCGCCGGACACGTGTATTACTTACTGCTTGTGATGCCGAACACGTGTGTTACTTACTGCCTGTGATGCCGAACATGTGTATTACTGAACACATGTATTACTTACGGCCTATGACACGGAACACGTGTATTACATACTGCCTGTGACGCGGGACACATGTATTACTTACTGCCTGTGACGCGGGACACGTGTATTACTCACTGCCTGTGATGTGGGACACATGTATTACTGAACACGTGTATTACTTACTGCCTGTGACGCGGGACCCGTGTATTACTGAACACGTGTATTACTCACTGCCTGTGACGCCACTGGCACTTAGGGCAGCAATGAATGTCCTCCATTTCTGGCAATATTATACTTTATACTTTTATACTTTATACTTTATTGTCACCAAACAATTGATACTAGAACGTACAATCATCACAGCGATATTTGATTCTGCGCTTCCCACTCCCTGGATTACAAATCGATAGTAAATATTAAAAATTTAAATTATGAATCATAAATAGAAAATAGTAAAATGGGAAGTAAGGTAATGCAAAAAAACCGAGAGGCAGGTCCGGATATTTGGCGGGTACGGCCCAGATCCGGGTCAGGATTCGTTCAGCAGTCTTATCACAGTTGGAAAGAAGCTGGTACCAAATCTGGCCGTACGAGTCCTCAAGCCTCTGAGCCTTCTCCCGGAGGGAAGAGGGACGAAAAGTGTGTTGGCTGGGTGGGTCGTGTCCTTGATTATCCTGGCAGCACTGCTCCGACAGCGTGCGGTGTAAAGTGAGTCCACGGATGGAAGATTGGTTTGTGTGATGTATTGCGCTGTGTTCACGATCTTCTGCAGCTTCTTCCTGTCTTGGACAGGACAGCTTCCATACCAGGTTGTGATGCACCCTAGAAGAATGCTTTCTACGGTGCATCTATAAAAAATTAATGAGGGTTTTAGGGGACAGGCCAAATTTCTTTAGTTTTCTTAGGAAGTAAAGGCGCTGGCGGGCCTTCTTGGCAGTGAACTCTGCTTGGTTGCAAGTCAGGTCATTTATGATATTGACCCCAAGGAACTTAAAGCTTTTGACCTGTTCCACTTGCGCACCACCGATGCAAATTGGGTATTTATTTAGGGGCAGCAATGAAGGTCCTCCATTTATGGTGGTGTCAGGGGTCCATTTATCATCTCAGTACCCCTCTCTCCATTGTCATTACTGTCAATCATGGAAGCCCAGGGTGGAGGCTCAGGAATACTGTCACACGCAGATGTAGGATTTTTCATTGCTGTTTCTGCAACAATTTTGTTTTACCGGTCAGGTTTGTTAGTCCTGAGCTGAACCCCTGAACCTGAAGGACCGATGGACCACTCTTAGTCTTTTCTCTACCTGTCGACCTGTTTGGTATGGGTGATCCTACCAAGAGTCAAAGCATAAAGCCCTGACTCCAGCCAACATAGATCTCTGGGTCATTCAGGCACGCGTGTCCAAGCCATGACAATTTGGAGAGAACGTGTGTATAATACAGCTTTGTGTGTGAGCCCGGGGTGACCTTGAGTGGAGGTGACAGAGTTTGTACTGTTTCCTGCTCATCCTGTCGACTGATACCGGCCCAGTGGGAGGCTTATTGGTGGTGAGGTGTACTAATATTCCAGTGAGAATGACGAAGGAGGTGCTGAGGGCAGAGCAGAGCATAGTCTTTCTTGAGGCCAAATCAGCTTGAGGTTAGGTGCGTGGCAGACCTATCAGTCAGAACCTGACATCACGTGGAAATGAATTTCTGAGAACAGCTGTAAACCACACTTTCATTTGATTAGCCCATCAGCAATAATTAAAAAGTGCAAGCCCACTCTCTCTGAAAGTGAACAGTTCATTTCAGATTCCGTTTTTTATTCTGGTAAAAGTCAAGCAATTTCTTGTGTAGGAACAGAACTCACCTCACCTTAGACTGAGGAGTCTGCTTCTAACCAAACTAGGGCTGTACTGTGCCACGTTTAGCAGAGATGACCCAAAACCAACTTCTCTGTGTCTTTGGGCTCCCCAGGCCTCAGCAGCAGGTTTAATTGTTTTACAGGAAATCAAAACCTAAATGTGTGAATTGAAACTTTCTAAATGTGTCAATTCACCATGGATCTCCAGGGTATTGCTCTTATTTTGTTGCATTCCTGAAGAGAGATGGTGTAAATAAATACCATAACATAAGCAATGGTTGGGAGTATGGCCTGACTGGCTGTTCATGAGATGTTACTCTGTGGCCACTTGAAAAGAATAAAATTCTCCTGTGTTCAGGAACCACTCCATTTTTAATTTTGTCACATTCACCCCCACGCTGAACACCACACCCTGACCATCATTGAGACAGCTGGGCAACGTCTCCATCTTGATGTTAAAATCTTCATCCAGTTTTAACTGTGGCTGCCTCCTCCTTCCCTTCCCTCCATGCTGCAAAAATGTCTTGGTGATCCATACAGCCAGTTGGTTCAGATACCCAGTAATCTGAGCTGGTGGGGTAGGGTTGGGAATGCCCCCCACCATCCTCAAATCAATAGCTGTCAACTAGATCCAAGACTAGAGTAAGCCCTGATGTCCAATTTTTGGGATGATTACTTGCTCTGTGGACCTCCTAACCTGGACTGGAACTCCCAATCAGCCACACTACCCTTTCCTCAAAGATGGATCACTGCCTTTGTCTCCAGCTCACCTCCCTACCCTCCCCACCTCTCTTCCCTACACCCCAAGTGAATAGTTTCTGAGGAGCTGGGTATCCTAACTGAACTCCCCCACTAGAGAGCTTCTACCCCAGTGAACAGTGAAAGGTTTGCCCATGATCATTCTGGAAGCATTGGCATTAACCCATCACCAGCCAGCACATCCCATCCTGATCATTCTCATCTACTCTGGATCTTCATACTTGCGAAGTTAATGCAGCAACCTTCAAGTTGTTGTGAATGAGTCAGGATTCCTCTGTCACACTGTGTCAATCCTTTACAAAGCAAACTGATCTTGTTGTAAAATCCTGAAAGTCTCACCTTTTATTTCATGAGGTTTTAATTGTAAGGTTTAAATGACTGCTCTAATTGTGTTCTTTCTTGTAAATATTGTGCTTAATGAATGTGTTTCTTTTCAATGTTGTTTATATCATGCTTTGTACCTGTGATCCTGCAGAAAGTACATTTTTTATTACACCTGTGATCAATGTATTACTGCACATGACATTAACCTTGATACTAGAGATAAAGATTAGCTTAATTTGTAAGACGTACATTGACATATAAGAACAGAGTGAAATGCATCATTTGCATCAACACAATCCAAGAAAGTAGTGGAGGCAGCCCTCTACATAACACGCTCATAGCTTACTAACCCTAACCCATATGTCTTTGGAATGTAGGAGGAATCTGAAGCACCTAGAGGAACCTATAGAAGAGACATACATAGAAACATAGAAACATAGAAAATAGGTGCAGGAGTAGGCCATTCGGCCCTTCGAGCCTGCACCGCCATTTATTATGATCATGGCTGATCATCCAACTCAGAACACCACCCCAGCCTTCCCTCCATACCCCCTGACCCCCGTAGCCACAAGGGCCATATCTAACTCCCTCTTAAATATAGCCAATGAACTGGCCTCAACTGTTTCCTGTGGCAGAGAATTCCACAGATTCACCACTCTCTGTGTGAAGAAGTTTTTCCTAATCTCAGTCCTAAAAGGCTTCCCCTCTATCCTCAAACTGTGACCCCTCGTTCTGGACTTCCCCAACATCGGGAACAATCTTCCTGTATCTAGCCTGTCCAATCCCTTTAGGATCTTATACGTTTCAATCAGATCCCCCCTCAATCTTCTAAATTCTAACGAGTACAAGCCCAGTTCATCCATTCTTTCTTCATATGAAAGTCCTGCCATCCCAGGAATCAATCTGGTGAACCTTCTCTGTACTCCCTCTATAGCAAGGATGTCTTTCCTCAGATTAGGGGACCAAAACTGCTTACAGTCTCCTTACAGTCAGTAATGGAAATTGAACCCCCACCTTCCAGTCACTGGTGTGGTAAAGCATTATGAAACGGCGACACTACGGTGCTGGCCTTTGGCTTTGACCTGGAGCCTTTAGCAAAAACTTTGGCTTTGACTTTAATTGTTAAGTGAATTTTCTGACGGTTTACAAGACTAATGGTCAAATAATGATTGACAAATCCTTCAAAAAAACAAATAAATTTGGACGTGGAATGATATCCCCTCAGGTAATAAAAATCAAATAATATAATTTTTTTAAAAATCGGGGTGTCATGTTACAGCTGTACTAGGTGTTAGAGTACAGGAGTTGGGATGTCATACTCCAGCTGTACTCAGTGTTGGAGTACAGGAATCGGGATGTCATACTCCAGCTGTACTCAGTGTTGGAGTACAGGAATCGGGATGTCATACTCCAGCTGTACTCAGTGTTGGAGTACAGGGATTGGGATGTCATACTCCAGCTGTACTCAGTGTTGGAGTACAGGAATCGGGATGTCATACTCCAGCTGTACTCAGTGTTGGAGTACAGGAATCGGGATGTCATACTCCAGCTGTACTCAGTGTTGGAGTACAGGGATTGGGATGTCATACTCCAGCTGCACTAGATGTTGGAGTACAGGGATTGGGGTGTCATGTTACAGCTGTACTAGGTGTTGGAGTACAGGAATTGGGATGTCATACTCCAGCTGTACTCAGTGTTGGAGTACAGGAATCGGGATGTCATACTCCAGCTGTACTCAGTGTTGGAGTACAGGAATCGGGATGTCATACTCCAGCTGTACTCAGTGTTGGAGTACAGGGATTGGGATGTCATACTCCAGCTGTACTCAGTGTTGGAGTACAGGAATCGGGATGTCATACTCCAGCTGTACTCAGTGTTGGAGTACAGGGATTGGGATGTCATACTCCAGCTGTACTCAGTGTTGGAGTACAGGAATCGGGATGTCATACGCCAGCTGTACTCAGTGTTGGAGTACAGGAATCGGGATGTCATACTCCAGCTGTACTCAGTGTTGGAGTACAGGGATTGGGATGTCATACTCCAGCTGCACTAGATGTTGGAGTACAGGGATTGGGGTGTCATGTTACAGCTGTACTAGGTGTTGGAGTACAGGAATTGGGATGTCATACTCCAGCTGTACTCTGTGTTGGAGTACAGGAATCGGGATGTCATACTCCAGCTGTACTCAGTGTTGGAGTACAGGGATTGGGATGTCATACTCCAGCTGCACTAGATGTTGGAGTACAGGGATTGGGGTGTCATGTTACAGCTGTACTAGGTGTTGGAGTACAGGAATTGGGATGTCATACTCCAGCTGTACTCAGTGTTGGAGTACAGGAATCGGGATCTCATGTCAAGGATGAGGTTACAGAGTACCTGGAGGCATATGACAAGAAAGGCAGAACTCAGTATGGTTTACTTAAAGGAAAATTCTGCCTGACAAACCTATTGCAATTTTTTGAGGAAATTGCCAGTAGGCTAGACAAGGGAGATGCAGTGGACGTTGTGTATTTGGATTTTCAGAAGGCCTTTGACAAGGTGCCGCACACGAGGCTGCTTAACAAGATAAGAGCCCATGGAATTACGGGAAAGTTACATACGTGGATAGAGCAGTGGCTGATTGGCAGGAAACAGAGAGTGGGAATAAAGGGATCCTATTTTGGTTGGCTGCCAGTTACCAGTGGTGTTCCACAGGGGTCCGTGTTGGGGCTGCTTCTTTTTACATTGTACATCAACGATTTGGATTATGAAATAGATGGTTTTGTGGCTAAGTTTGCTGATGATACGAAGATAGGTGGAGGGGCCGGTAGTGCTGAGGAAACGGAGAGTCTGCAGAGAGACTTGGATAGATTGGAAGAATGGGCAAAGAAGTGGCAAATGAAATACAACGTTGGAAAGTGTATGGTTATGCACTTTGGCAGAAGTAATAAACGGGCAGACTATTATTTAACTGGAGAAAGGTTCAAAGTTCTGAGATGCAACGGGACTTGGGAGTCCTCGTGCAGGATTCCCTTAAAGTTAACCTCCAGGTTGAGTCGGTAGTGAAGAAGGCGAATGCAATGTTTGCATTCATTTCTAGAGGAATAGAGTATAGGAGCAGGGAAGTGATGTTGAGGCTCTATAAGGCGCTGGTGAGACCTCACTTGGAGTACTGTGGGCATTTTTGGGCTCCTTATTTAAGAAAGGATGTGCTGACGTTGGAGAGGGTTCAGTGTAGATTCACTAGAATGATTCCGGGAATGAGAGGGTTAACATATGAGGGACGTTTGTCCGCTCTTGGACTGTACTCCTTGGAGTTTAGAAGAATGAGGGGGGACCTCATAGAAACATTTGGATGTTGAAAGGCACGGACAGAGTGGATGTGGCAAAGTTGTTTCTCATGGTGGGGGAGTCCAGTACGAGAGGACATGACTTAAGGATTGAAGAGCGCCCATTCAGAACAGAGATGCGAAGAAATTTTTTCAGCCAGAGGGTGGTGAATCTGTGGAATTTGTTGCCACAGGCGGCAGTGGAGGCCAAGTCATTGGGTGTATTTAAGGCAGAGATTGATAGGTATCTGAGTAGCCAGGGCATCAAACGTTATGGTGAGAAGGCGGGGGAGTGGGACTAAATGGGAGAATGGATCAGCTCATGATAAAATAGCAGAGCAGACTCGATGGGCCAAATGGCCGACTTCTGCTCCTTTGTCTTATGGTCTTATGGTTACAGCTGTTCTAGGTTTTGGAGTACAGGAACTGGGACGTCATGTTACAGTTGTTCTGGAGTTGGAGTACAGGAATAGGGGCATCATGTTACAGCTGTTCTAGATATTAGGGTACAGGCATCAGGATGGTATGTTACAGCTGTACCAGATGTTGGAGTACAGGAATCGGGACACCATGTAACATCTGTACAAAATGCTCTATTACATTTCTATGTCATGTTCCCCTCAACAACAAGTATACCGCATTGGATACTGTTGGGGGGATGACTTACCTGGGACAAGCTGCAGTAGCCGGATCTCTGGCACTGAGTCTGGCTCTGCAGTGCAGAAGGGAGGGGGGAAAAAGAGGAGAGCGGTAGTGATAGGGGACTCGATAGTTAGAGATACAGATAGGAGGTTCTGTGGTCGTGACAGAGAATCCAGGATGGTTTGTTACCTCCCGGGTGCCAGGGTCAAGGAAGTCTCTGATCGATTGCATGACATTCTGAAGTGGGAAGGTGATCAGCCAGATGTCGTGGTGCACATCGGTACCAATGACATAGCAAGGAAGAGTGAGGAGGCCCTGGAGAGAGAGTATAGTGAGCTTGGTAGGAAGTTGAAAAGCAGGACCTCAAGGGTGGTAATCTCAGGATTGCTACCTGTGCTACGTGCCAGTGAGGGTAGGAATAGAATGCTCTGGAGGATGAACAAGTGGCTGAGGAACTGGTGTAGGGGGCAGGGATTCAGATTTCAGGATCATTGGGACTTCTTCTGGGGCAGGTGGGACCTGTACAAGAGAGGTGGGTTGCCCTTGAACTACAGGGGGACCAATATCCTTTCAGGGAGGTTTGTTAGTGCTATTGGGGAGGCTTTAAACTAGATTTGCAGGGGGATGGGAACTAGAGTGCCAGAGCTGACAGTGTGGCTGGGGTGAAAATAAATGATGTTAAAAGTTCAAGCAAATCCACTAATAGAAAGGTTGTGAGTGGTGGTGAAAATCTTCTGAGGTGCATATATTTCAATGCTAGGAGTATTGCGGGGAAGGCGGATGAGTTGAGGGCATGGATTGACACATGGAATTATGACGTTATATCTATTAGTGAAACTTGGCTACAGGAGGGGCAGGACTGGCAGCTTAATATTCCAGGGTTCCGATGTTTCAGATGTGATCGAGGCAGAGGAATGAAAGGTGGGGGAGTAGCATTGCTTGTTAGGGAAAATATTACAGCAGTGCTCAGGCAGGACAGATTAGAGGACTTGTCTACTGAGTCCTTGTGGGTGGGGCTGAGAAACAGGAAAGGTATGGCCACATTAGTGGGATTGTATTACAGACCACCCAATAGTCAACGAGAATTGGAAGAGCAAATCTGCAGAGAGATAGCAGGCAACTGCAGGAAACATAAAGTTGTGGTGGTAGGGAATTTTAATTTTCCATATATTGATTGGGACTCCCATACTGTTAGGGGTCTAGATGGTTTAGAGTTTGTAAAATGTGTTCAGGAAAGTTTTCTGAATCAATATATAGAGGGACCAACTAGAGGGGATGCAATATTGGATCTCCTGTTAGGAAACAAGTTAGAACAAGTGACTGAAATCTGTGTAGGGGAGCACTTTGGTTCCAGTGATCATAACACCATTAGTTTCAACCTGATCATGGACAAGGATAGATCTGGTCCTAGGGTTGAGGTTCTGAACTGGAAGAAGGCCTAATTTGAAGAAATGAGAAAGGATCTAAAAAGCGTGGATTGGGACAGGTTGTTCTCTGGCAAGGATGTGGTCGGTAGGTGGGAAGCCTTCAAAGGAGAAATTTTGAGAGTGCAGAGTTGGTATGTTCCTGTCAGGATTAAAGGCAATGTGAATAGGAATAAGGAACCTTGGTTCTCAAGGGATATTGCAACTCTGATAAAGAAGAAGAGGGAGTTGTATGACATATATTGGAAACAGGGAGTAAATAAGGTGCTTGAGGAGTATAAGAAGTGCAAGAAAATACTTAAGGAAGAAATCAGGAGGGCTAAAAGAAGACATGAGGTTGCCTTGGCAGTCAAAGTGAAGGATAATCCAAAGAGCTTTTACAGGTATATTAAGAGCAAAAGGATTGTAAGGGATAAAATTGGTCCTCTTGAAGATCAGAGTGGTCGCTATGTGCGGAACCAAAGGAAATGGGGGAGATCTTAAATAAGCTTTTTGCTTCTGTATTTACTAAGAAAACTGGCATGAAGTCTATGGAATTAAGGGAAACAAGTAGTGAGATCATGGAAACTGTACAGATTGAAAAGGAGGAGGTGCTTGCTGTCTTGAGGAAAATTAAAGTGGATAAATCCCCAGGACCTGACAGAGTGTTCCCTCGGACCTTGAAGGAGACTTGAAATTGAAGGAGACTTGAAATTGCGGGGGCCCTGGCAGAAATATTTAAAATGTCGCTGTCTAAAGGTGAGGTGCCGAAGGATTGGAGAGTGGCTCATGTTGTTCCGTTGTTTAAAAAGGGATCAAAAAGTAATCCGGGAAATTATAGGCTGGTAAATTTAACGTCGGTAGTAGGTAAGTTATTGGAGGGAGTATGGAGAGACAGAATCTACAAGCATTTGGATAGACAGGGACTTACTAGGGAGAGTCAACATGGCTTTGTGTGTGGTAGATCATGTTTGACCAATCTATTGGAGTTTTTTGAGGAGGTTACCAGGAAAGTGGATGAAGGGAAGGCAGTGGATATTGTCTACATGGACTTCAGTAAGGCCTTTGACAAGATCCCGCATGGGAGTCTAGTTAGGAAAATTCAGTCGCTAGGTATACATGGAGAGGTGGTAAATTGGATTAGACATTGGCTCAATGGAAGAAGCCAAAGAGTGGTAGTAGAGAATTGCTTCTCCGAGTGGAGGCCTGTGACTAGTGGTGTGCCACAGGGATCAGTGCTGGGTCTATTGTTATTTGTCATCTATATTAATGATCTGGATGATAATGTGGTAAATTGGATCAGCAAATTTGCTGATGATACAAAGATTGGAGGTGTAGTAGACAGTGAGGAAGGTTTTCAGAGCCTGCAGAGGGACTTGGACCAGCTGGGAAAATGGGATGAAAAATGGCAGATGGAGTTTAATACAGACAAGTGTGAGGTATTGCATGTTGGAAGGACAAACCAAGGTAGAACATATAGGGTTAATGGTAAGGCACTGAGGAGTGCAGTGGAAAAGAGGGATCTGGGAATACAGATACAAAATTTCCTAAAAGTGGCATCACAGGTAGATAGGGTCGTAAAGAGAGTTTTTGGTGCATTGGCCTTTATTAATCAAAGTATTGAGTATAAGAGCTGGAATGTTATGATGAGGTTGTATAATGCATTGGTGAGGCCGAATCTGGAGTATTGAGTTCAGTTTTGGTCACCAAATTACAGGAAGGATATAAATAAGGTTGAAAGAGTGCAGAGAAGGTTTACAAGGATGTTGCTGGGACTTGAGAAACTCAGTTACAGAGAAAGGTTGAATAGGTTAGGACTTTATTCCCTGGAGCGTAGAAGAATGAGGGGAGATTTGATAGAGGTATATAAAATTATGATGGGTATAGATAAAGTGAATGCAAGCAGGCTTTTTCCACTGAGGCAAGGGGAGAAAAAAAACAGAGGACATGGGTTAAGGGCGAGGGGGGAAAAGTTTAAAGGGAACATTTAGGGGGGGCTTCTTCACACAGAGAGTGGTGGGAGTATGGAATGAGCTGCCAGATGAGGTGGTAAATGCGGGTTCTCTTTTAACATTTAAGAATAAATTGGACAGATAATGGATGGGAGGTGTATGGAGGGATATGGTCCATGTGCAGGTCAGTGGGACTAGGCAGAAAATGGTTCGGCACAGCCAAGAAGGGCCAAAAGGCCTGTTTCTGTGCTGTAGTTTTTCTATGGTTACAGCTGTACTAGATGTTGGATTACAGGAATTGGGAGGTGTTATAGCTGTTCTAGAGTTGGAGTACAGGAATTGGGACTTCATGTTACAGCTGTACTAGACATTGGAGTACAGGAATAGGGGCATCATGTTACGGCTGTACTAGATGTTGGAGTACAGGAACTAGGATGTCATGTCACACCTATACTAGATGGTGGAGTACAGGAATAGGAGAAGCATGTTAGCATGTTACGGCTGTTCTAGATGTTGGAGTATAGGAATCGAGACGTCATGTTACATCTGTTCTAGATATTGAAGTACAGGAATATGGGTCACTGTGTCACAGCTGTACTAGATGTTGGAGTACAGGAATCAGGTCATCATATTACAGATATACTGGATGTTGGAGTACAGGAATCAGGGCCGCATGTCACAGCTGTACTAGATGTTGGAGTACAGGAATTCGGATTTCGTGTTGCAGCTGTACTGGATGATGTATTACAGGTCTCAGGATGTCAGGTTACAGTTGAACTAGATGTTGAATGACAGGAATTAAGACTTCGTGTTACAGCTGTAGCAGATGTTGGAGTACAGGGATCGGGATATCATGTTACAGTTGTATTAGATTTTGGAAGAGAAGAATCGGAATGTTGGAATAGAAGACTGTGCACAGACTAGGTGATCGATTCACTGAGACTGTGCAGAGACCGGGAGACCATTTCACTGAGTCCGATCACAGACCAGGAGACCATTTCACTGAGTCCGATCACAGACCAGGACACCATTTCAAAGTGGACATCCACTCCATCTGCCACGGGCATCTGAAATTCCAGCGATTTTCATGTTCTGCAGCGTTCCCACACCGACATATCTGTCCAGGGTGAGACAGAAACAGCACCTCCTGTTCTGCCGGGGTTTTCCACAATCCAATACATGAACATTGAATTCTCCATTTTCAAGTAAAATACTCACCTTCCATCCCGAATCTCTCTGCTCCTGATTTACCCAGATCCTCTGACATTCACCCCCTCCTGATTTACCCAGATCCTCTGACATTCACCACTCCTGATTTACCCAGATCCGCTGACATTTACTCCCTCCTGATTTACCCAGATCATCTGACATTCACCCCTCCTGATTTACCCAGATCCTCTGACGTTCACCCCTCCTGATTTACCCAGAACCTCTGACATTCACTCCTCTTGATTTACTCAGATCCTCTGATCTGTCACCCTTCCTGATTTATCCAGGTCCTCTGACATTCACCCTCCTGATTTACACAGATCCTCTGACACTCACCCCTCCTGATATACCCAGATCCTCTGACATTCACAACTCCTGATTTACCCAGATCCTCTGACCTGTCACCCCTCCTGATTTACCCAGATCCTCTGACCTATCACCCTCCTAATTTACCCAGATCCTCTGACCTATCACCCCTCCTGATTTACCCAGATCCTCTGACCTGTCACCCCTCCTGATTTACCCAGATCCTCTGACCTATCACCCTCCTAATTTACCCAGATCCTCTGACACGTCACCGTCCTGATTTATCCAGATCCTCTGACATGTCACGCCTCCTGATTTACCCAGATCCTCTGACATTCACACCTCCTGATTTACCCAGATCAAGCGACATTCACGCCCTCCTGATTTACCCACATCCTCTGACATGTCACCCTCCTGAATTACCCAGATCCTCTGACATTCACTCTCCTAATTTACCGAGTTCCTCCGACATTCACCGACTCCTTATTTACCCAGATCCTCTGACATTCACCCCTCCTGATTAACTCAGATCCTCCGACATTCGCCCCCTCCTGATTTACCCAGATCCTCTGACATGTCACCCTCCTGATTTACCCAGATCCTCGGACATGTCACCCCACCGGATTTAACCAGATCCTCTGACGTTCACCCCTCCTGATTTACCCAGAACCTCTGACATTCACCCCTCCTGATTTACCCAGATCCTCTGACATTCACCCCTCCTGATTTACCCAGATCCTCTGACCTGTCACCCCTCCTGATTTACCCAGCTCGTCTGACATTCACCCCTCCTGATTTACCCAGATCCTCTGACCTGTCACCCCTCCTGATTTACCCAGCTCCTCTGACATTCACCCCTCCTGATTTACCCAGATCCTCTAAACTGTCACCCCTCCTGATTTACTCAGATCCTCTGATCTGTCACCCCTCCTGATTTACCCAGATCATCTGACATTCACCACCTCCTGTTTTACGCAGATCCTCGACATTCACACCTCCTGATTTACCCAGATCCTCCGACATTCACAACCTCCTGATTTACCCAGATCCTCTGATATTCACACCCTCCTGATTTACCCAGATCCTCCAACATTCACCCCTCCTGATTTACCCAGATCCTCTGACGTTCACCCTCCTGATTTACCCAGATCCTTAGACATTCACCCCTCCTGATTTACGCAGATCCTCTGATCTGACACCCCTCCTGATTTCCCCAGATTCTCTTACATTCACCCCTCCTGATTTACCCAGCTCCTCTGACGTGTCACCCCTCCTGATTTATCCAGATACTCTGACATTCACCCCTCCTGATTTACCCAGATCCTCTGACATTCACCCCTCCTGATTTACCCAGGTCCTCTGACCTGTCACCCCTCCTGATTTACCCAGGTCCTCTGACATTCACCCCCTCCTGATTTACCCAGATCCTCTGACATTCACCCTCCTGATTTACCCAGATCCTCTGACATGTCACGCCTCCTGATTTACCCAGATCCTCTGACATTCACACCTCCTGATTTACGAAGATGAACCGACATTCACGCCCTCCTGATTTACCCACATCCTCTGACATGTCACCCTCCTGAATTACCCAGATCCTCTGACATTCACTCTCCTAATTTACCCAGTTCCTCCGACATTCACCCACTCCTTATTTACCCAGATCCTCTGACATTCACAACTCCTAATTTACTCAGATCCTCCGACATTCACCCCTCCTGATTTACCCAGATCCTCTGACCTGTCACCCCTCCTGATTCACACAGATCCTCTGATCTGACACCCCTCCTGATTTACCCAGATTCACTTACATTCACCCCACTTGATTTACCCAGATCCTCTGACATTCATCCCTCCTGATTTACCCAGATCCTCTGACCTGTCACCCCTCCTGATCTACCCAGATCCTCTGACGTTCACCCCTCCTGATTTATCCAGATCCTCTGACATTCACCCCTCCTGATTTACCCAGATCCTCTGACGTTCACCCTCCTGATTCACCCAGATCCTCTGACATTCACCCCTCCTGATTTACCCAGATACTCTGACATTCACCCCTCCTGATTTACCCAGATCCTGTGACATTCAACCCCTCCTGATTTACCCAGATCCTCTGACATTCACCCCTCCTGATTTACCCAGGTCCTCTGACCTGTCACCCCTCCTGATTTACCCAGGTCCTCTGACATTCACCCCCTCCTGATTTACCCAGATCCCCTGACTGTCAGACCCTCCTGATTTACCCAGATCCTCAAACATGTCACCCTCCTGATTTAGCCAGATCCTCTTACATGTCAACCCTCCTGATTTATCCAGATCCTCTGACATGTCACAGTCCTGATTTACCCAGATCCTCTGACATTCACCCTCCTGATTTACCCAGATTCTGCGACATTCACCCCCTCCTGATTTACCCAGATCCTCTCACATCACCACTTCTGATTTACCCAGATCCTCTGACGTTCACCCTCCTGATTTACCCAGATCCTCTGACATTCACCCCTCCTGATTTACCCAGATCCTGTCACCTGTCACCCCTCCTGATTTACCCAGATCCTCTGACGTTCACCCTCCTTATTTACCCAGATCCTCTGACATTCACCCCTCCTGATTTACCAAGATCCTCTGACATGTCACCCCTCCTGATTTACCCAGATACTCTGGCATTCACTCCTCCTGATTTACCCAGATCCTCTGACATTCACCCCTCCTTATTTACCCAGATCCTCTGACATTCACCCCTCCTGATTTACCAAGATCCTCTGACATGTCACCCCTCCTGATTTACCCAGATACTCTGGCATTCACTCCTCCTGATTTACCCACATTCTCTGACATTCACCCCTCCTGATTTTCCCAGATCCTCTGACATTTACACCTCCTGATTAACCCAGATCCTCTGACCTGTCACCCATCCTGATTTACCCAGACCCCCTGACAGTCAGACCCTCCTGATTTACCCAGATCCTCTGACATGTCACCCTCCTGATTTAGCCAGATCCTCTTACATGTCACCCCTCCTGATTTATCCAGATCCTCTGACATGTCACAGTCCTGATTTACCCAGATCCTCTGACATTCACCCTCCTGATTTACCCAGATTCTGCGACATTCACCCCCTCCTGATTTACCCAGATCCTCTCACATTCACCACTTCTGATTTACCCAGATCCTCTGACGTTCACCACTCCTGATTAACCCTGATCCTCTGACCTCTCACACCTCCTGATTTACCCTGATCCTCTGACCTGTCACCCCTCCTGATTTACGCAGATCCTCAGACATTCATATCTCCTGATTTACCAAGATCCTCTGACATTCACCCCCTCCTGATTTACTCAGATCCTCTGACATTCACCACTCCTGATTTACCCAGATCCTCTGACACGTCATCCCTCCTGATTAACCCAGATCCTCTGACATTCACCCCTCCTGATTTACTCAGATCCTCTGACGTTCACCCTCCTGATTTACCCAGATCCTCTGTCGTTCACCCTCCTGATTTACCCAGATCCTCTGACATTCACCCCTCCTGATTTACCAGATTCTCTGACATTCACCCCTTCTGATTTACCCAGATCCTCTGACATTCACCCCTGCTGATTTACGCAGATCCTCTGACATTCACCCCCTCCTGATTTATCCAGATCATCTGACCTGTCACCCCTCCTGATTTACTCACATCCTCTGACATGTCACCATCCTGATTTACCAAGATCCTCTGACCTGTCACCCCTCATGATTTATCCAGATCCTCTGACCTGTCACCCCTCCTGATTCACGCAGATCCTCTGATCTGGCACCCCTCCTGATTTACCCAGATTCTCTTACATTCACCCCACTTGATTTACCCAGATCCTCTGACGTTCACACTCCTGATTCATCCAGATCCTCTGACATTCACCCCTCCTGATTTACCCAGATACTCTGACATTCACCCCTCCTGATTTACCCAGATCCTCTGACATTCACCCCCTCCTGATTTACCCAGATCCTCTGACATTCACCCCTCCTGATTTACCCAGGTCCTCTGACCTGTCACCCCTCCTGATTTACCCAGGTCCTCTGACATTCACCCCCTCCTGATTTACCCAGATCCCCTGACAGTCAGACCCTCCTGATTTACCCAGATCCTCTGACATGTCACCCTCCTGATTTAGCCAGATCCTCTTGCATGTCAACCCTCCTGATTTATCCAGATCCTCTGACATGTCACAGTCCTGATTTACCCAGATCCTCTGACATTCACCCTCCTGATTTACCCAGATTCTGCGACATTCACCCCCTCCTGATTTACCCAGATCCTCTCACATCACCACTTCTGATTTACCCAGATCCTCTGACGTTCACCCTCCTGATTTACCCAGATCCTCTGACATTCACCCCTCCTGATTTACCCAGATCCTGTCACCTGTCACCCCTCCTGATTTACCCAGATCCTCTGACGTTCACCCTCCTTATTTACCCAGATCCTCTGACATTCACCCCTCCTGATTTACCAAGATCCTCTGACATGTCACCCCTCCTGATTTACCCAGATACTCTGGCATTCACTCCTCCTGATTTACCCACATTCTCTGACATTCACCCCTCCTGATTTTCCCAGATCCTCTGACATTTACACCTCCTGATTAACCCAGATCCTCTGACCTGTCACCCATCCTGATTTACCCAGACCCTCTGACAGTCAGACCCTCCTGATTTACCCAGATCCTCTGAGTTGTCACCCTCCTGATTTAGCCAGATCCTCTTACATGTCACCCCTCCTGATTTATCCAGATCCTCTGACATGTCACAGTCCTGATTTACCCAGATCCTCTGACATTCACCCTCCTGATTTACCCAGATTCTGCGACATTCACCCTCTCCTGATTTACCCAGATCCTCTCACATTCACCACTTCTGATTTACCCAGATCCTCTGACGTTCACCACTCCTGATTAACCCTGATCCTCTGACCTCTCACCCCTCCTGATTTACCCTGATCCTCTGACCTGTCACCCCTCCTGATTTACGCAGATCCTCAGACATTCAAATCTCCTGATTTACCAAGATCCTCTGACATTCACCCCCTCCTGATTTACTCAGATCCTCTGACATTCACCACTCCTGATTTACCCAGATCCTCTGACACGTCATCCCTCCTGATTAACCCAGATCCTCTGACATTCACCCCTCCTGATTTACTCAGATCCTCTGACGTTCACCCTCCTGATTTACCCAGATCCTCTGTCGTTCACCCTCCTGATTTACCCAGATCCTCTGACATTCACCCCTCCTGATTTACCTGATTCTCTGACATTCACCCCTTCTGATTTACCCAGATCCTCTGACATTCACCCCTGCTGATTTACGCAGATCCTCTGACATTCACCCCCTCCTGATTTATCCAGATCATCTGACCTGTCACCCCTCCTGATTTACTCACATCCTCTGACATGTCACCATCCTGATTTACCAAGATCCTCTGACCTGTCACCCCTCATGATTTATCCAGATCCTCAGACATTCACATCTCCTGATTTACCCAGATCCTGTGACATTCACCCCTCCTGATTTACCCAGATCCTCTGACATTCACCCCACCTGATTTACCCAGATCCTCTGACGTTCACCCTCCTGATTTACCCAGATCCTCTGATCTGACACCCCTCCTGATTTCCCCAGATTCTCTTACATTCACTTCTCCTGATTTACCCAGATCCTCTGACATTCACCACTCCTGATTTACCCAGATCCTCTGACATTCACTTCTCCTGATTTACCCAGATCCTCTGACATTCACCACTCCTGATTTACCCAGATCCTCAGACATTCACCCCTCCTGATTTAACCAGATACTCTGACCTGTCACCCCTCCTGATTTACCCACATCCTCTGACATGTCACCCTCCTGATTTACCCAGATCCTCTGAGATTCACTTCTCCTGATTTACCCAGATCCTCTGACATTCACCCCCTCCTGATTTACCCAGATACTCTGGCATTCACTCCTCCTGATTTACCCACATTCTCTGACATTCACCCCTCCTGATTTACCCAGATCCTCTGACATTTACACCTCCTGATTAACCCAGATCCTCTGACCTGTCACCCATCCTGATTTACCCAGATCCTCTGACATTCACTTCTCCTGATTTACCCAGATCCTCTGACATTCACCACTCCTGATTTACCCAGATCCTCTGACATTCACTTCTGATTTACCCAGATCCTCTGACATTCACCACTCCGGATTTACCCAGATCCTCAGACATTCACCCCTCCTGATTTAACCAGATCCTCTGAACTGTCACCCCTCCTGATTTACCCCCATCCTCTGACATGTCACCCTCCTGATTTACCCAGATCCTCTGAGATTCACTTCTCCTGATTTCCCCAGATCCTCTGACATTCACCCCTCCTGATTTACCCAGATCCTCTGACCTGTCACCCCTCCTGATTTACCCAGATCCTCTGACCTGTCACGCTCCTGATTTACCAAGATCCTCTGACCTGTCACCCCTCCGGATTTATCCCGGTCCTCTGACATTCACCCCCTCCTGATTTTCCCAGATACTCTGGCATTCACTCCTCCTGATTTACCCACATTCTCTGACATTCACCCCTCCTGATTTACCCAGATCCTCTGACATTTACACCTCCTGATTAACCCAGATCTTCTGACCTGTCACCCATCCTGATTTACCCAGATCCCCTGACAGTCAGACCCTCCTGATTTACCCAGATCCTCTGACATGTCACCATCCTGATTTAGCCAGATCCTCTTACATGTCAACCCTCCTGATTTACCCAGATACTCTGACATTCACCCCTCCTGATTTACCCAGATCCTCTGACATTCACCCCCTCCTGATTTACCCAGGTCCTCTGACATTCACCCCTCCTGATTTACCCAGGTCCTCTGACCTGTCACCCCTCCTGATTTACCCAGGTCCTCTGACATTCACCCCCTCCTGATTTACCCAGATCCCCTGACAGTCAGCCCCTCCTGATTTACCCAGATCCTCTGATATGTCACCCTCCTGATTTAGCCAGATCCTCTTACATGTCAACCCTCCTGATTTATCCAGATCCTCTGACATGTCACAGTCCTGATATACCCAGATCCTCTGACATTCACCCTCCTGATTTACCCAGATTCTGCGACATTCACCCCCTCCTGATTTACCCAGATCCTCTCACATCACCACTTCTGATTTACCCAGATCCTCTGACATTCACCCCTCCTGATTTACCCAGATCCTCTGACGTTCACCCTCCTGATTTACCCAGATCCTCTGACATTCACCCCTCCTGATTTACCAAGATCCTCTGACATGTCACCCCTCCTGATTTACCCAGATACTCTGGCATTCACTCCTCCTGATTTACCCACATTCTCTGACATTCACCCCTCCTGATTTTCCCAGATCCTCTGACATTTACACCTCCTGATTAACCCAGATCCTCTGACCTGTCACCCATCCTGATTTACCCAGACCCCCTGACAGTCAGACCCTCCTGATTTACCCAGATCCTCTGACATGTCACCCTCCTGATTTAGCCAGATCCTCTTACATGTCACCCCTCCTGATTTATCCAGATCCTCTGACATGTCACCCCTCCTGATTTACGCAGATCCTCTCACATTCACCACTTCTGATTTACCCAGATCCTCTGACGTTCACTACTCCTGATTAACCCTGATCCTCTGACCTCTCACCCCTCCTGATTTACCCTGATCCTCTGACCTGTCACCCCTCCTGATTTACGCAGATCCTCAGACATTCATATCTCCTGATTTACCAAGATCCTCTGACATTCACCCCCTCCTGATTTACTCAGATCCTCTGACATTCACCACTCCTGATTTACCCAGATCCTCTGACACGTCATCCCTCCTGATTAACCCAGATCCTCTGACATTCACCCCTCCTGATTTACTCAGATCCTCTGACGTTCACCCTCCTGATTTACCCAGATCCTCTGACATGTCACCCTCCTGATTTAGCCAGATCCTCTTACATGTCAACCCTCCTGACTTATCCAGATCCTCTGACATGTCACAGTCCTGATTTACCCAGATCCTCTGACATTCACCCTCCTGATTTACCCAGATTCTGCGACATTCACCCCCTCCTGATTTACCCAGATCCTCTCACATCACCACTTCTGATTTACCCAGATCCTCTGACGTTCACCCTCCTGATTTACCCAGATCCTCTGACATTCACCCCTCCTGATTTACCCAAATCCTGTCACCTGTCACCCCTCCTGATTTACCCAGATCCTCTGACGTTCACCCTCCTTATTTACCCAGATCCTCTGACATTCACCCCTCCTGATTTACCAAGATCCTCTGACATGTCACCCCTCCTGATTTACCCAGATACTCTGGCATTCACTCCTCCTGATTTACCCACATTCTCTGACATTCACCCCTCCTGATTTTCCCAGATCCTCTGACATTTACACCTCCTGATTAACCCAGATCCTCTGACCTGTCACCCATCCTGATTTACCCAGACCCTCTGACAGTCAGACCCTCCTGATTTACCCAGATCCTCTGAGTTGTCACCCTCCTGATTTAGCCAGATCCTCTTACATGTCACCCCTCCTGATTTATCCAGATCCTCTGACATGTCACAGTCCTGATTTACCCAGATCCTCTGACATTCACCCTCCTGATTTACCCAGATTCTGCGACATTCACCCTCTCCTGATTTACCCAGATCCTCTCACATTCACCACTTCTGATTTACCCAGATCCTCTGACGTTCACCACTCCTGATTAACCCTGATCCTCTGACCTCTCACCCCTCCTGATTTACCCTGATCCTCTGACCTGTCACCCCTCCTGATTTACGCAGATCCTCAGACATTCAAATCTCCTGATTTACCAAGATCCTCTGACATTCACCCCCTCCTGATTTACTCAGATCCTCTGACATTCACCACTCCTGATTTACCCAGATCCCCTGACACGTCATCCCTCCTGATTAACCCAGATCCTCTGACATTCACCCCTCCTGATTTACTCAGATCCTCTGACGTTCACCCTCCTGATTTACCCAGATCCTCTGTCGTTCACCCTCCTGATTTACCCAGATCCTCTGACATTCACCCCTCCTGATTTACCTGATTCTCTGACATTCACCCCTTCTGATTTACCCAGATCCTCTGACATTCACCCCTGCTGATTTACGCAGATCCTCTGACATTCACCCCCTCCTGATTTATCCAGATCATCTGACCTGTCACCCATCCTGATTTACTCACATCCTCTGACATGTCACCATCCTGATTTACCAAGATCCTCTGACCTGTCACCCCTCATGATTTATCCAGATCCTCAGACATTCACATCTCCTGATTTACCCAGATCCTGTGACATTCACCCCTCCTGATTTACCCAGATCCTCTGACATTCACCCCACCTGATTTACCCAGATCCTCTGACGTTCACCCTCCTGATTTACCCAGATCCTCTGATCTGACACCCCTCCTGATTTCCCCAGATTCTCTTACATTCACTTCTCCTGATTTACCCAGATCCTCTGACATTCACCCCTCCTGATTTACCCAGATCCTCTGACATGTCACCCTCCTGATTTACCCAGATCCTCTGACATTCACTTCTCCTGATTTACCCACATCCTCTGACCTGTCGCGCTCCTGATTTACCAAGATCCTCTGACCTGTCACCCCTCCGGATTTATCCCGGTTCTCTGACTTTCACCCCCTCCTGATTTACCCAGATACTCTGGCATTCACTCCTCCTGATTTACCCACATTCTCTGACATTCACCCCTCCTGATTTACCCAGATCCTCTGACATTTACACCTCCTGATTAACCCAGATCCTCTGACCTGTCACCCATCCTGATTTACCCAGATCCTCTGACATTCACTTCTCCTGATTTACCCAGATCCTCTGACATTCACCACTACTGATTTACCCAGATCCTCTGACTTTCACTTCTGATTTACCCAGATCCTCTGACATTCACCACTCCGGATTTACCCAGATCCTCAGACATTCACCCCTCCTGATTTAACCAGATCCTCTGAACTGTCACCCCTCCTGATTTACCCACTTCCTCTGACATGTCACCCTCCTGATTTACCCAGATCCTCTGAGATTCACTTCTCCTGATTTCCCCAGATCCTCTGACATTCACCCCTCCTGATTTACCCAGATCCTCTGACCTGTCACCCCTCCTGATTTACCCAGATCCTCTGACATTCACTTCTCCTGATTTACCCAGATCCTCTGACCTGTCACGCTCCTGATTAACCCAGATCCTCTGACCTGTCACCCATCCTGATTTACCCAGATCCCCTGACAGTCAGACCCTCCTGATTTACCCAGATCCTCTGACATGTCACCATCCTGATTTAGCCAGATCCTCTTACATGTCAACCCTCCTGATTTACCCAGATACTCTGACATTCACCCCTCCTGATTTACCCAGATCCTCTGACATTCACCCCCTCCTGATATACCCAGATCCTCTGACATTCACCCCTCCTGATTTACCCAGGTCCTCTGACCTGTCACCCCTCCTGATTTACCCAGGTCCTCTGACATTCACCCCCTCCTGATTTACCCAGATCCCCTGACTGTCAGACCCTCCTGATTTACCCAGATCCTCTGACATGTCACCCTCCTGATTTAGCCAGATCCTCTTACATGTCAACCCTCCTGATTCATCCAGATCCTCTGACATGTCACAGTCCTGATTTACCCAGATCCTCTGACATTCACTTCTCCTGATTTACCCAGATCCTCCGACATTCACCACTCCTGATTTACCCAGATCCTCTGACATTCACTTCTCCTGATTTACCCAAATCCTCTGACATTCACCACTCCTGATATACCCAGATCCTCAGACATTCACCCCTCCTGATTTAACCAGATCCTCTGAACTGTCACCCTTCCTGATTTACCCACATCCTCTGACATGTCACCCTCCTGATTTACCCAGATCCTCTGAGATTCACTTCTCCTGATTTACCCAGATCCTCTGACATTCACCCCTCCTGATTTACCCAGATCCTCTGACCTGTCACCCCTCCTGATTTACCTAGATCCTCTGACATTCACTTCTCCTGATTTACCCAGATCCTCTGACCTGTCACGCTCCTGATTTACCAAGATCCTCTGACCTGTCACCCCTCCGGATTTATCCCGGTCCTCTGACATTCACCCCCTCCTGATTTTCCCAGATACTCTGGCATTCACTCCTCCTGATTTACCCACATTCTCTGACATTCACCCCTCCTGATTTACCCAGATCCTCTGACATTCACCCCCTCCTGATTTATCCAGATCATCTGACCTGTCACCCCTCCTGATTTACTCACATCCTCTGACATGTCACCATCCTGATTTACCAAGATCCTCTGACCTGTCACCCCTCATGATTTATCCAGATCCTCAGACATTCACATCTCCTGATTTACCCAGATCCTGTGACATTCACCCCTCCTGATTTACCCAGATCCTCTGACATTCACCCCACCTGATTTACCCAGATCCTCTGACGTTCACCCTCCTGATTTACCCAGATCCTCTGATCTGACACCCCTCCTGATTTCCCCAGATTCTCTTACATTCACTTCTCCTGATTTACCCAGATCCTCTGACATTCACCACTCCTGATTTACCCAGATCCTCTGACATTCACTTCTCCTGATTTACCCAGATCCTCTGACATTCACCACTCCTGATTTACCCAGATCCTCAGACATTCACCCCTCCTGATTTAACCAGATCCTCTGACCTGTCACCCCTCCTGATTTACCCACATCCTCTGACATGTCACCCTCCTGATTTACCCAGATCCTCTGAGATTCACTTCTCCTGATTTACCCAGATCCTCTGACATTCACCCCTCCTGATTTACCCAGATCCTCTGACATGTCACCCTCCTGATTTACCCAGATCCTCTGACATTCACTTCTCCTGATTTACCCACATCCTCTGACCTGTCGCGCTCCTGATTTACCAAGATCCTCTGACCTGTCACCCCTCCGGATTTATCCCGGTTCTCTGACTTTCACCCCCTCCTGATTTACCCAGATACTCTGGCATTCACTCCTCCTGATTTACCCACATTCTCTGACATTCACCCCTCCTGATTTACCCAGATCCTCTGACATTTACACCTCCTGATTAACCCAGATCCTCTGACCTGTCACCCATCCTGATTTACCCAGATCCTCTGACATTCACTTCTCCTGATTTACCCAGATCCTCTGACATTCACCACTCCTGATTTACCCAGATCCTCTGACATTCACTTCTGATTTACCCAGATCCTCTGACATTCACCACTCCGGATTTACCCAGATCCTCAGACATTCACCCCTCCTGATTTAACCAGATCCTCTGAACTGTCACCCCTCCTGATTTACCCAGATCCTCTGACACTCACTCCCTCCTGATTTACCCACATTCTCTGACATTCACCCCTCCTGATTTACCCAGATCCTCTGACATTTACACCTCCTGATTAACCCAGATCCTCTGACCTGTCACCCATCCTGATTTACCCAGATCCTCTGACATTCACTTCTCCTGATTTACCCAGATCCTCTGACATTCACCACTCCTGATTTACCCAGATCCTCTGACATTCACTTCTGATTTACCCAGATCCTCTGAACTGTCACCCCTCCTGATTTACCCAGATCCTCTGACATTCACTTCTCCTGATTTACCCAGATCCTCTGACCTGTCACGCTCCTGATTAACCCAGATCCTCTGACCTGTCACCCATCCTGATTTACCCAGATCCCCTGACAGTCAGACCCTCCTGATTTACCCAGATCCTCTGACATGTCACCATCCTGATTTAGCCAGATCCTCTTACATGTCAACCCCTCCTGATTTACCCAGATACTCTGACATTCACCCCTCCTGATTTACCCAGATCCTCTGACATTCACCCCCTCCTGATATACCCAGATCCTCTGACATTCACCCCTCCTGATTTACCCAGGTCCTCTGACCTGTCACCCCCTCCTGATTTACCCAGGTCCTCTGACATTCACCCCCTCCTGATTTACCCAGATCCCCTGACTGTCAGACCCTCCTGATTTACCCAGATCCTCTGACATGTCACCCTCCTGATTTAGCCAGATCCTCTTACATGTCAACCCTCCTGATTCATCCAGATCCTCTGACATGTCACAGTCCTGATTTTACCCAGATCCTCTGACATTCACTTCTCCTGATTTACCCAGATCCTCTGACATTCACCACTCCTGATTTACCCAGATCCTCTGACATTCACTTCTCCTGATTTACCCAGATCCTCTGACATTCACCACTCCTGATATACCCAGATCCTCAGACATTCACCCCTCCTGATTTAACCAGATCCTCTGAACTGTCACCCTTCCTGATTTACCCACATCCTCTGACATGTCACCCTCCTGATTTACCCAGATCCTCTGAGATTCACTTCTCCTGATTTACCCAGATCCTCTGACATTCACCCCTCCTGATTTACCCAGATCCTCTGACCTGTCACCCCTCCTGATTTACCTAGATCCTCTGACATTCACTTCTCCTGATTTACCCAGATCCTCTGACCTGTCACGCTCCTGATTTACCAAGATCCTCTGACCTGTCACCCCCTCCCGGATTTATCCCGGTCCTCTGACATTCACACCCTCCTGATTTTCCCAGATACTCTGGCATTCACTCCTCCTGATTTACCCACATTCTCTGACATTCACCCCTCCTGATTTACCCAGATCCTCTGACATTTACACCTCCTGATTAACCCAGATCTTCTGACCTGTCACCCATCCTGATTTACCCAGATCCCCTGACAGTCCAGGACCCTCCTGATTTACCCAGATCCTCTGACATGTCACCATCCTGATTTAGCCAGATCCTCTTACATGTCAACCCTCCTGATTTACCCAGATACTCTGACATTCACCCCTCCTGATTTTACCCAGATCCTCTGACATTCACCCCCTCCTGATTTACCCAGATCCTCTGACATTCACCCCTCCTGATTTACCCAGGTCCTCTGACCTGTCACCCCTCCCTGATTTACCCAGGTCCTCTGACATTCACCCCCTCCTGATTTACCCAGATCCCCTGACAGTCAGCCCCTCCTGATTTACCCAGATCCTCTGATATGTCACCCTCCTGATTTAGCCAGATCCTCTTACATGTCAACCCTCCTGATTTATCCAGATCCTCTGACATGTCACAGTCCTGAATATACCCAGATCCTCTGACATTCACCCTCCTGATTTACCCAGATTCTGCGACATTCACCCCCTCCTGATTTACCCAGATCCTCTCACATCACCACTTCTGATTTACCCAGATCCTCTGACATTCACCCCTCCTGATTTACCCAGATCCTCTGACGTTCACTCCTCCTGATTTACCCAGATCCTCTGACATTCACCCCTCCTGATTTACCAAGATCCTCTGACATGTCACCCCTCCTGATTTACCCAGATACTCTGGCATTCACTCCTCCTGATTTACCCACATTCTCTGACATTCACCCCTCCTGATTTTCCCAGATCCTCTGACATTTTACACCTCCTGATTAACCCAGATCCTCTGACCTCTCACCCCTCCTGATTTACCCTGATCCTCTGACCTGTCACCCCTCCTGATTTACGCAGATCCTCAGACATTCATATCTCCTGATTTACCAAGATCCTCTGACATTCACCCCCTCCTGATTTACTCAGATCCTCTGACATTCACCACTCCTGATTTACCCCAGATCCTCTGACACGTCCATCCCTCCTGATTAACCCAGATCCTCTGACATTCACCCCCTCCTGATTTACCCAGATCCTCTGACATTCACCCTCCTGATTTACCCAGATCCTCTGACATGTCACGCCTCCTGATTTACCCAGATCCTCTGACATTCACACCTCCTGATTTACGAAGATGAACCGACATTCACGCCCTCCTGATTTACCCACATCCTCTGACATGTCACCCTCCTGAATTACCCAGATCCTCTGACATTCACTCTCCTAACTTACCCAGTTCCTCCGACATTCACCCACTCCCTTATTTACCCAGATCCTCTGACATTCACAACTCCTAATTTACTCAGATCCTCCGACATTCACCCCTCCTGATTTACCCAGATCCTCTGACCTGTCACCCCTCCTGATTCACACAGATCCTCTGATCTGACACCCCCTCCTGATTTACCCAGATTCACTTACATTCACCCCACTTGATTTACCCCAGATCCTCTGACATTCATCCCTCCTGATTTACCCAGATCCTCTGACCTGTCACCCCCTCCTGATTTACCCAGATCCTCTGACGTTCACCCCCTCCTGATTTATCCAGATCCTCTGACATTCACCCCTCCTGATTTACCCAGATCCTCTGACGTTCACCCTCCTGATTCACCCAGATCCTCTGACATTCACCCCTCCTGATTTACCCAGATACTCTGACATTCACCCCTCCTGATTTACCCAGATCCTGTGACATTCACCCCCTCCTGATTTACCCAGATCCTCTGACATTCACCCCTCCTGATTTACCCAGGTCCTCTGACCTGTCACCCCTCCTGATTTACCCAGGTCCTCTGACATTCACCCCCTCCTGATTTACCCAGATCCCCCTGACTGTCAGACCCTCCTGATTTACCCAGATCCTCTGACATGTCACCCTCCTGATTTAGCCAGATCCTCTTACATGTCAACCCTCCTGATTTATCCAGATCCTCTGACATGTCACAGTCCTGATTTACCCAGATCCTCTGACATTCACCCTCCTGATTTACCCAGATTCTGCGACATTCACCCCCCCCTCCTGATTTACCCAGATCCTCTCACATCACCACTTCTGATTTACCCAGATCCTCTGACGTTCACCCTCCTGATTTACCCAGATCCTCTAACATTCACCCCTCCTGATTTACCCAGATCCTGTCACCTGTCACCCCTCCTGATTTACCCAGATCCTCTGACGTTCACACCTCCTTATTTACCCAGATCCTCTGACATTCACCCCTCCTGATTTACCAAGATCCTCTGACATGTCACCCCTCCTGATTTACCCAGATACTCTGGCATTCACTCCTCCTGATTTACCCAGATCCTCTGACATTCACCCCTCCTTATTTACCCAGATCCTCTGACATTCACCCCTCCTGATTTACCAAGATCCTCTGACATGTCACCCCTCCTGATTTATCCAGATACTCTGGCATTCACTCCTCCTGATTTACCCACATTCTCTGACATTCACCCCTCCTGATTTTTCCCAGATCCTCTGACATTTACACCTCCTGATTAACCCAGATCCTCTGACCTGTCACCCATCCTGATTTACCCAGACCCCCTGACAGTCAGACCCTCCTGATTTACCCAGATCCTCTGACATGTCACCCTCCTGATTTAGCCAGATCCTCTTACATGTCACCCCTCCTGATTTATCCAGATCCTCTGACATGTCACAGTCCTGATTTACCCAGATCCTCTGACATTCACCCTCCTGATTTACCCAGATTCTGCGACATTCACCCCCTCCTGATTTACCCAGATCCTCTCAACATTCACCACTTCCTGATTTACCCAGATCCTCTGACGTTCACCACTCCTGATTAACCCTGATCCTCTGACCTCTCACACCTCCTGATTTACCCTGATCCTCTGACCTGTCACCCCTCCTGATTTACGCAGATCCTCAGACATTCATATCTCCTGATTTACCAAGATCCTCTGACATTCACCCCCCTCCTGATTTACTCAGATCCTCTGACACTTCACCACTCCTGATTTACCCAGATCCTCTGACACGTCATCCCTCCTGATTAACCCAGATCCTCTGACATTCACCCCTCCTGATTTACTCAGATCCTCTGACGTTCACCCCTCCTGATTTACCCAGATCCTCTGTCGTTCACCCTCCTGATTTACCCAGATCCTCTGACATTCACCCCTCCTGATTTACCAGATTCTCTGACATTCACCCCTTCTGATGTTACCCAGATCCTCCTGACATTCACCCCTGCTGATTTACGCAGATCCTCTGACATTCACCCCCTCCTGATTTATCCAGATCATCTGACCTGTCACCCCTCCTGATTTACTCACATCCTCTGACATGTCACCATCCTGATTTACCAAGATCCTCTGACCTGTCACCCCTCATGATTTATCCAGATCCTCTGACCTGTCACCCCCTCCTGATTCACGCAGATCCTCTGATCTGGCACCCCTCCTGATTTACCCAGATTCTCTTACATTCACCCCACTTGATTTACCCAGATCCCTCTGACGTTCACACTCCTGATTCATCCAGATCCTCTGACATTCACCCCTCCTGATTTTACCCAGATACTCTGACATTCACCCCTCCTGATTTACCCATATCCTCTGACATTCACCCCCTCCTGATTTACCCAGATCCTCTGACATTCACCCCCTCCTGATTTACCCAGGTCCTCTGACCTGTCACCCCTCCTGATTTACCCCAGGTCCTCTGACATTCACCCCCTCCTGATTTACCCAGATCCCCTGACAGTCAGACCCTCCTGATTTATTCCAGATCCTCTGACATGTCACCTCCTCCTGATTTACGCAGATCCTCTCACATTCACCACTTCTGATTTACCCAGATCCTCTGACGTTCACCACTCCTGATTAACCCTGATCCTCTGACCTCTCACCCCTCCTGATTTACCCTGATCCTCTGA